>NC_133822.1:59203249-59398249 GCF_047830755.1 Zonotrichia albicollis | reverse complement strand
CATAAAGGGAAAAGCATAGGATGGCAGTAACTACATCCAGGGAATACAATCTGTGTATCTAAACTTTATTCCTAAACTTTCATACACCAAATTTATTACCAAGTCTTCCAAAGATAACAATATTCACCATGACAGAGGCCTCTGAGATTACTAGTTGAAAGGTTTATATGGCAGGAAGATATTACAATAATAGCATTTAAATTTAATTATTTCTCTAACAGTGATTAAAGGAAGTGTTTTTAGCTTTGGAAAGGAGCTGACCCCTGTAATCAATAAGTTTGTACCTCCCTGCAAAGTGTGTTGCTTATACAAAAGAACAAGATCCATGGCTGGATCTCAGGGAAAAGGATGGCAGGCTGTGGAAGGGCACAGGGACGCTGAGAAAAGAATCCTGACCAGCCACTTCACATGGAAATTATTGACGTGGAAGACAGAAACAGGGAACAATTGAGGAGAATGTTTTAGATATTAGATTTGCTAATGTGTCTTGCCCAACCAAGAAGAGTGTGGCTAACTCATCTCTCCCCTCTCCCCTTAGGCCTGGCCTTCAATTTTTTTGGGCCCTTCTTCCATGATGGTTTTTATACCACTTGCAAACATTTTTTATGGCTGGAGGTTCAAACAAGTTTTCTCATGATAAAAAGAAATAAACTTCCGTGAATGTTGTCTTGTTTGTAGACCTCTGAATCCATCCAAGATTTTCAAGTGCCCTTGACAGAGCTAGGCTGTCCCTGTCAAGAGCAGAGCTCAGGGAAAGGCAAGTGCATGTCCTGTTATCTCTTTTTAAGTTTGGCAATGCTGTGAGGATAGCAATGGCGCCTTCAGCACTTAAGAAGGCAGCTCTGTTTCAGTGTCCAAGTGTTACATCTGTCTGATGTTTTTGTCCCTGAACAACTTTTGGTATTGGATCTCTTCCCTGCTTGGTGATATCAGAACTGATATTGACTTCTCCCAGTGTTGTTGCTAAAAACTGTGAACTGCTGTTTGAACCTCTGCCTTCTTGCATTTGGTTTTGTGCAATGCAATAAAGACTTGTTTGTGAGAACTTTCAAAGTATTTTTGTAGCTTTCAAGTAAGAACAATTAAACCAGGAAAATGCCATGCTAATTGTACCTCATTTGTCATTACTGGTGTCCTCCAATATTTGCTCTCATAAAGAGTTAGATGAAACCTTTAATATTAGACAGAGAATAATACAGTGTGAGAGAAAAAGCAGTGGATGCAACTCCCTATGTTTGAAAGTATTTGAATGTGAAGATTCAAATATGCCCATAGCACTTACAGCAGTGTTAAAACTAGGCTTTCAGGAGGCAAAAGTGCCTCCCTTAAGGATCTAGATATAATTACTACTGTAAGAATTAAAAAAAAAAAGCTTAGGAGTCTTAGTGTGATTTCTAGTTATTCCTAATTTGGAGGACTTAATTACATTATATGAGCCTATCCTGATCACAGAATTTTTAAATCACAATTTGAGGTAAACATGTCCTCAACACCACATAAACCAGAGTTTTCTTACAAAATACAGAAAGCCTTGATTCATATTCAAGTTCTTTTCTTGAGTCTCCCTACTGTGATGAAAGAGTCATCTCATCTTGTATTAATTTTATCTAGAGATGTATATATTATGAATATTATTATGCTATAGCTTCTGGGGGAGGTTTTCTCATATATTTTTCAGAAATTTAAACTGTTAAAATAATATCTAAAACTTCCACTGCACTTCAAAAAAACATGTTTGTGAGAAGAAGGTGGTGTTACGAAAACTTTGCCCTGTCTGTTGTTACAGCCTATGAAAGTCAAATACAGAAGCAAATTTCTAGTAGTTCCTTAAGAAGCAAACTTTGTCCCCACCCTTCATGGGAAGGGAAGCAGGAGCTGTGAAACCCCTGTGCTTGCTCCTCTTGGCATTACTGACCTCCACAGCACGGTCATGTCTGCCCCCCGTGCTATGGCTGAGGAGCTGGGGTGAGTACTGGGAGAGGCAACTGCCCCTTCCAGGGACGGTTCTGCTTCTTGGTGTTGGGGAGAAGCAGCTGGCAGGAGCTGACCTGGGTTCAGGGACTGCAGGAGAGCACGCAGGACCTCGCCGTGGGGGTGGCAGCTCTGGGGAGAGCCCAGGAATCCCTCCAAGCCTGGGAGGCAGCTCCTGACTGTCGAGTCTGTGTGTGTGAGAGCAGCAACTGCCCAACAGGGCTCAGTGGTGTAGTCATTAACAATGAATTTTAGTGCTTGTTTCTTAACTCCCACTAACACTGCAGTGTATTTTTGTGGCAGGAACTTAGTTAAAAAGTTAGTTCAATGCCTTCAGTATTTGGACCGCATTGCAGTTAAGCCATTGTACTTCTATAGCCATAGTGTTGTACCATAGCTAATGAGCTTAAGTTAGACCATTAACTTAATAAACTGCCTTCTGAAGAGACAAAAAGATTTGATTTACCTGTTCTATAAAATTAAACTTGTTGTACTACAAAAGGAGTAGTAGTACTGCTTATTATAATTACTGCTTATTTACACGGATCTTCAGTGGAGTTTGGTGGAAATTTTGATGATTAATTCAGAGCAAGGCTCTTTTCAAATATTCACATGACAGCACACTTTTTCATTGGGCAGTTTACTGCTTTCACTGATTAATTTTATATTTAATTATGAAATAATTTTTTAGAACTATAATGACTTTAATGATTGTATGTACAAATGTTAAGTTCATGTTTATGGATGTATAGACAGCTAAATGCAGTCACAACTAAAAACTAAATTCTCTGCCGTAAAAACTTGATTTTAAATATAGGCAATTTGTCCCCAAGGGAAAGGAAAATAAAATTCACTGATCTAAAACAAAACCTTAATAATGCCTTTCTGTCTCTCTAACTTATAATTACAATTTAGTATCTAAAGAATTTAACGATACTTGCTCTTTTGCCTCCATAGTCATGGACAAATCTCTCAAATTTGGATGTCCAAAATATAAATGAATTTTCAAATCCTGAAAGTAGTTTAAGACCATGGTCTACAATAAGATCAGTGGAGACTGGCATTCTTTAGTCACTTCTGTGGTTCTCAGAAGAATATCATGAATGTATACTTTCACATCAAAGTCAGTATGCTTCCTGAAATGCTGAGCAGAGCAACTGATTTTTGCAGAGCTATACATAAATGTATTCTGGCACTACTGTGGCAACTGACAGGACTGAATATTAATTTAGATGCCTAATTTTAAATCAAGATTAACCTAAAAATTCCACAGTTAATTATCTCAAATAGTAAACTAAAGCTGCTTCTGGTTAGCTCATCTAATCTGTGTCATTCTAAAAGACTGACACGTGGGCTGAGCCAGGTTTTCTTGTGGAGAAGCAAGATCTAACACAGAGCAATCACTTGCCTATTTTAGACATAATCAGGACACAACTCCCTAATTTATTTTAAAATCCAAAACTTGCCTTCTGGATCTGACATGAATTTGTATGAAAGAAACATAGCAAAAAAAAAAAAAAAACCAATGTAACAATGTTATATTTGAGGCCATAATTTTCTTTTCATGTTGACCTGCTATGTGTTCCCCAAGGTCAGGAATGCCCAACACCTCTGCTGAGCAGGACATGACAAATGTGAGCAGGAGCACTGAGGAGCAACACTTGCTTACAGGAGACACCCTTCTGTATTCTCTCTAGGGTGACTGGTCATGTAGGGTGAATGCAGGTGTGAGGGTGTACCTTATTGTAAATGTAATGTATTCAAGAAAACAAAGGTGCAAATGAGAAGTTTCTAAGTCAGGTAGGTAAAAGGCAAAGTTTCCCTTGAGCTGTGTGTTGTCCTGGTGTGTTTTGTTCTAATCTGCCACTCCAAGCTGCCTCACTTTGATAGAGTTGTGTTGCCAGCACAAGAGACAGTGAACTTTCCAGGCAGTTGCTTTCCCTGCACCAAAAGCTGCAGGAACACTGTGAGGATCCTTTGGCAAAAAGGCACAGGAGGGTTGTGCTGTGAAGCCACCTTGAAGCAGTAAGTGAGGAGCAAGGGGCCAGGATTTGTTTCACAGTCATTCTTTTTTGTTGGGAGGCTTCTTGGAACTGTACCAGTATGTTGCCCATCTAGATGAAAGGTAAGCAGGGCTGGTCAATATTGTGGTTACATCTGCCTGTCACTGGCCTGGTACCAGTGGAACAGATTCTGCTGAGCTGTGAAAACACAGGGCTGCAGGCTGTTGTCAGCACAAGGCTGGGAACTCACTCTTTTCTGCAAGCGATAATTATACCACTGCTCAGTAAAGGAGCACTTGCAAAGCCCAGCAGAGTGAAGCACAAAATAACCTTGCTGATCAAGCAGCCATACCCATTGGGACCTGTTAACTTTTCATCTTGGCAGAGACTATATAGGTGTGTTCAAAACCTGCTGGTTTGATGTTTATTTCGGGAAAAATTAATTCAGGATAGGGGAAGCTGCTTCTCAAGTCTCAGGCTAGACATCTAGCAGGAAGTACTTATTGTTTTCCTCAGTTTCACATGATGTTTCAAAGCCTAGCTTCTTCAGAGGGTGTTCAATCCAGCTGTTTGCCTTTACACAAGTGGGATCCCCCTCTTCAACTCCCTGCAATGGCTGCATGTGCTACAAAGTCTTTAGGGGATGATGTGATATATTGCAGTGCAAAATAATTTTCCCCTTTTTTGGATATTTAATGAATTGTCTCTTTGAAATGAAGAGTAATTCTGTTCAATTACATTAAGTCCAACCAAACTCAGCTAAAACTGTACTTAGATGTTTATTAAGTCTAAATGGCTACACAAGCTGTGTTAGAGGCACTTCATCTACCAGAAAGAACCAGTCCCTCAGTCTTTCCATAGAATTACACCCTCACTCTCCTAAGATAAAGTTCTCCACCATGTATCTTGGATCAATTTTAATCGAGTTTGTTATTGATTTTGTTATACTGCTCTGAACTTGTTAAGTCACAGTCTTAAGCAATAGACGAAAGTTTGGGATGGAGAAGGGGAGAACAAAGCATGAAATGAGACTTGTCAGATTTCTCAGCCTATTCTGGAAAAGGAAGTGCAGGACATTTTGCAAGATAATCAGGCCTTTCAAAAAAAAAAAACCAAAAAACCAACCCCAAAAAAAACACACCAAAAAAATTTCAGTATGTTTTACAACAAAATTCAGAGACTGTTTAAGGGAAGAAGTGAGCCAAACACAAGTCTGCAACAAACCAGTTCAGCAACAGATTTTACTACATCTGCTCTTAGTTGTACTGGTTTGAAAATGGCCAAATAAACAGGAAAATTTGGATTTCTTATGATTATTATAGGAACTGATCGTGACAGTGCTTTAAGTGGAAATTTAGAATCTCTACCACATAATTTGTGGATTCAAAACGTGGAAATACTTTTGAAATCACTTTGCACTTTTTATTTTCATAACTTCCATTCTGTTGACAACATAACTTCCATTTCTCTTCACAAATTCCATAAATGTAATCAATATATCAGAGAAACATGAAATACTCTTCTATAATTTCTGCTGTTTTTTGCAGAACTGCAATTGCTTTAGCAGCATCATAAACGGTGTGCAAATGTAAATGCAAGCTGTTAGTGGACTGTATTGACAGCATTCAACATGAGATGTGTTTCACACTAGGGGAAAAAAGGACAGAATGCAGAAATAACATGAGAATGATTTACAAACATGAATGAGATGGCAGACTTAAAAGATGAAGACTAGGAATGATGTGGTGAATGAAATAAAAACAAAGATATTAATACAATTTGAAAACATTTGTAGTCCACATGTTTACTCACCCAAAATTTAACCTGTGAATCATGTTGCCCCCCCTGTTCTAAAGTAGATCTTCTAATAAAAGAAGTCAATCTTCTTTTTCATCTCAACATTCCTAAATCTTCAGTCTCTGGGCTTATGTCTATTTTAAAAGAAAGACTAAAAATAGGAAAGTGAAGTATAATGACTTTGAGCAATTACAGCATGACTCAGACTACTTTTTCTTAGAATCCACTGTTAACTCAAACTAAGGATGGACTCTGTTCAGTTTTAGTTTTTAATACTAGGCTATCTTTCTGACAAAAATTTGGTAAAGACAGCTCAAATCTTTGTTGTATAAATTATGGTGCCATAGAAACCTTAATTAAAGAGGTTCAGATACTCAGCTACTATATCTCAGTGTTCAATGAAATAAGTTATAATAAGTCATGATCTCAGATAATGTGACCAGCATCAAAATAAGGATTGTCATTTACCTTACTCATATGAGATAACTCCAGAACCATGTAATTGACAGCATCTGTAGTGCAACAGCATGAACATATTTAATGATGAGAAAACAAAACCTTTCCACTGCAGTGTGGGAAATTTTCAAGTTCTGTTTCCAGAAATGTTGCAGAGCCTTTGGGGTAATGCCATTCCTGCTTCTGTAGTCTGGCTGCTCAAGAGCCCCTCAAGTAGTAATGTCCTGAGGTGGGTGAAGCTGGTGCACAGGAGAGTCTCCTGTTCCCTTGAGGGACGTGCAGGCAGCTGGGACTGACTCTGCCACAAGCCTGTCTAGTGTTTCTGGGGTGCTTTCTGCTCCCCCTCAGAGTGCATGATCTGGTTGCTGCTCAGGGCACCCATGAGCTGTTTAACAGATGGAAAGAAAGTTACTTTTTCTGAAAATAAGTCCTGAGAAAAGACAGAACCTGAATACTGTCTTTTTCCTCCCAGGAGTAAATAATTCTGAGAGAGCTTGAGTTCCCAGAGGTGAAGGGAGGGAATGAGTTACCTTAGTGCCTCCAGATGATTGATCAGGTCTGCAGCTTCTCTTGCTTTATACTCAAGTCTTTGCAAAAAGATGTCCAACCAGTTATAAACACCAATAAGAATTTAGCTTATCTTTATAGTTACTAACATGATAGCACATTAAAATACCTCTACTTTTTAACCAAACTGAATTAATCAAAATTATCTTTTTCTTTGATGCACATGAATCCTGTTCATTCTGCAAAATGCTCAAAGGGTTAAATTAAAGATTAAACAGAACAGAGAAAGATGCAGGAGAACTTCCTCCTCCTTCAAATCATATTTAAATTATAAAAAGCCTTTCTACAGGGTTAAAGTCAAAGTGTGGATTTCCTGTTATATTTAATAATGTAACTTCTTCATACATAATGATAAAACTTTATTCTTGAAATTCAATTTCTGGAATTACCATAATTAATTATGTCAGAAAATAATGGAAACAATTTATTTTCTGTTTGTTTGAATCTTGTTTAAGCTGACTATTTTTTATGCACAAACACTTTTCTATCAGTATTTTTCAAAGGACTGTATGTTTAAAGATCTTTCAAGTTAATTCCATTGATTCATTATTTTTCTCCACATTGCTATTTCCAATTCATACCATTTCAATTAGATTTTATTTTAAGCTATATTCCATTTTTTATGTCAGCAGACTGCGCCTTACACTGCCAAAAAGCCCATGTGTCATTGAGGACAGTCATGATTTTATATCTGTAAAATGTCAACAAATTTATTAGATGAAATTCAATAAGATAGCTTCAAATATATACATATTTAGCAGCTACTGAAAGTTCGAGTGCACCATTGTTGTTTTGCTCATTTTTGTCAGAGAGTACAAGAAAAAGCATGAAGGAAATGAAAAATATCATATAAATATTGTTTTTCAAGTTTTTGGAGCTTCACTTAATATCCCTACAGATGTGCACAATTTGTGCAGATGAGGAATATGCATAACTGAATGTTATGGAACATTAAAGAAAAATGAGTTCAGAGAACTCTTATTTAGAACTTCCTATTTTACCACTACTAACTTTCAGTCAGAATTAAAAATTTAAATGAAATATTTGAATGTTCTAAATGTCAGTCTGTCTTCTCTGTGCTCAGGAGCAGAGCTCTCATTTGGAAGGGAGGATGGTGAGGGGAAAGGAGTAGCAGATGTCTTCAAGTTAGGCACTGCTTGATCAGCTGTAAGACAACTACATCCATTTATGTATGCAAATTCAGAATTCCCTCATCTAAAAATGAAAATCACTCTTTGCAGGGAAAGTAGGACTTCCAGAGACAGCTTTTTTCTTTCATAAACAGCAGCTTATTCACTTTTTTTTCTAGAAGATAGGAAGCCACACTTAAGTGGGAATCCTTGTGTTCTCTGTGCGTTTGGATACATTTAAAAACCACAAACTTTTTGATACACTTGTTCTGGGAGTGTAAAACTTCCTATAAAATTTTGAATCTAACCTAGCCCATAATGGAGAGCATTAGTTTTTATAGTCTCAAACTTATTGAGTACTGTTATTTCAGCATTCCTATAATGAAAGATGCAGATCTACAAACGTGCTGTAGTTTTGAAAAATTGTCTAATTTAAATGTTAATGATTATCCACATAACCCTACAGTGCAAAGCTGCATAAGGTTGTGTGGACTGTAGAGGTCAGCCTTGGTAATTGAATAACTGGTGTTCCAGGTGGAGCCTGAGGTGGGATGCAAGTGTCGTGGTGTCTGTCTGACCTCTTCCTACATCTGTCTCACTTTCATGAGCAAAACAATTTGCACGCAATTATTTTTATCTGTTAGAAAAGTTGAACAGTTGGTGCCAGCCTACATAATGGCTGGCTATTATAATGCCTGCTTTTTTTAATTAACAAAAGAGCTCTGAATATTCTTAAAAAGTTGACATTATTTCATTAGTTGTTGCTAGTCTATGAGTAAGCCTACTGAAAAGAATATCATGTTGTCTGCTGGATATCTCCATGAATGTTTCTAAAACATGACTTCCCACAAGCACGGAGGACCATATAGCAAGGCAATTAACAGGCATGGAATGTGTATTCCTAGGCTGTTTTTTTCCCTTGTTAGCTCAGAGTTGTATTTATTGTTACACCTTTCATAAATGTGTAATGCACATGTGATGCAATAACAATCAAGCACTCCAAAAGACAGAAATGGATGTTAAATTACTCATCCCTTTTGAATTCCTCAATTTTAACAAAGAGGCTTTTATATATTGGATTATTATCAGCATTCATAATTTATTCCAAAATCAGAATTTCACTATAGGACCCTCAAATATTCCAGTGTATTCAAAAAATCAGGAAATGTGACACACACATACAATGTGGGTTGTATTACCACCCACCACATGGTGGTTATAACTATTGGCTGATTATGCCTCCTGAGCAGCCTGCAATATAGAATAGAGTCTGAAATTCTCTTCCAAGTTTTCAAAATGTGCAATGTGAAGTGTTTCTGACATACCACAAGATTTAGGGAGTAACGTGGCTACTGAGGGCTGCAGCTGTATGGATCAAGGTGGTGGCAGGTACTGGCCTGCCAGGATGCCTGAAAGTAGGTGTAAGTGGTGGGATGGGTTGGGACCAGATTTCATTCCTTTCATGTGCTCCACTACTGCTTTATGCTGCTATAAGGCTATACATAAATAGCAATAAGCTCTAATGGACAGATTTTGCCTGCTGATATTTTGAAGTAGTATATGGGTAGAGAACTTATGATGAGTTATGACTTGAAAAAAATCATTGTGTTGGGCTCACAGAAGAAGCATGAGAAAGGAAGGTCCATGAATTCCTGCTGTTGTGATATCCCTGGATATCTGATGCATATAAGCAAGCATCCTGATTTTCCCATGTACTTCAGTTATACTTTCAAGAATAATAACTTATTCCTGAATTTTAGCCTCTTACTCTGGAAAAACCTTCTGGTATCTGTCTGTACAGGCACTGGTGCCAGCCTCAAATACACCCCAACTCTGTCACATCTTATAATGAAAAATAGAGTGCCCTTATTAAAAGCAAATAAAAATGACACAGTGAAGATGAATCATCAGGTAGTTTTTTAAATTCTATACTTTGCAGTAAAACTCCAGCAACTGAGGTTTGCGATTTCCAAGTTCCTACGCTAATTTTAATCCACTGCCATTCACCTCCATGTGAACTAGTATCTGCCTGTGAGCATTCAGCCTACAGATCCATAGAATATGTTGTAAGAGCTGCTGAATCAATAGAAATCTTTCTAAATCAGTAGAAATCAACTGCTCAGCATCCCTACAGCACCCTACCCAGAGAAACACACTCATGGCACATCAGCGGCGTTTCAAGCAGACATGCAGAGGGAATTTAGTGATGCTGAACATTTGTTAGCTATTCCTGCTTCTTCCTGACCAGGGTTCAAGGATCCTAGATTACATAACTGTGGTGATGATGATCCAACAAGAACAATTTGACAGAACTAGACCTAGAACATTTTTTTACGTGGACATAAGGTAGCTGGAAAAGTGTCTTATTAAGCACATTATTTGCTCTTGTGGCTCCATGTATATTGTCCTGCTTCTATTGCTGCTGTGAAGGGCAGGCTTAGTCCTAAATTCTTGACACTGTGACTGAGATTAAGCTTTTAAAACACATACATTAATACACAGATACATATATATGTGTATGTATGGATGTGTGGTGTGCACACACACATAGAACTAGGCTTTAAGCTTTACTGTATCTGAAGTACCTGTGTAGGAAGTCTTAGTTATTTTAGTTGTAAAACTTGTGAGTGTTTATTATCCATCAATGCACTAAGCATTTTTGCATAGTAACAGCAGCATTAGTGAAATATTGGGAGCATTGGATGGACTTTCTGTGACCAAAAGTTGTGGTGCTGGGTGCTGGGTTTATCTGGGCCTTGAAGCTGATCTCTACTGCAAGGATTGGGAGCAGAGCCATGTCTTCCTGGGGTAGAATCATCACCTATATTTTTTCCTACAGTAGGCTGCAAAACACATGAATTTGAACCCAAGAGGCAGCTGTGCTCCACACAGAGGTTAAGGGTCACAGTGGGGCTATAATTCAGTTGTGGAATTTATCATGTAGTGGTGCTGCTTGTATAAACAAAGCTTTTAAATTTAAGTTTTAGGGTAAAAAAGGGAAAAAAGAACAACATTTCCCCAGTCAGTGAAGCCAACTTAAAGACTCTTGAAACATTTTTGGGAAACAGTTGACAGAAAGGTATTATGTGGCATGCTCTACCACTTCATCAAAGACTTGTTCTAAGCTACTAGAACTCTCTACACTTCTTATTCATTAGGCCAGGTCCCAGCAGTTTCTTACACAGCTCTCATATAGGTACAAAAGTGAAAGGGAATAAAAAGCCCAAAATGTATTTTGTGTGAGGGTTGAAGACACAGACTTTGAAAAATATAAAAAGTGTAACTTGTCATCAGGTGTAAGTGGGCTTGGCCGCCTGTGTCTCCACTGCAGCTGCATTAGACGACACAACCTAAAGACCCATGTATAAATATTTTTTCTCTCATAGTTTTGAAAGCAAACCACTGATAAACTCTTTCTTATAAAACAAAGAATACATGCAAAAATGTGTTCTCTGTATTCATCAGACATACTGTTGAATTTGATAGACCTATCATTTGTATGCTGCATATATTGTTGCTTTAATGCATTCCCTCACTACTTTGATAAAAGCCTTAAGATGTTGCCACTAGTCCTTTGATGTTTCCTTGTGATGTTACAGTACCTTTTTTTTCTTCTCTTCCAAAAAATCTGTTTTGCATAAACATGAGCAGAGAAGACATTTCTAGTTAAGGATAGAAACATCATGTTCTATCAATAAAAGGACAAAACGACAAGCTATATCTAGAGTTTTATATACTCTTTTGAAGCCCTTATAGATGAAAATATTGTAAATATTTTAGAGAAATAATATTTTCACTAAAATATTTACTATATTTCATTAATTAAAAAAGAAATATCTTGGCTGTGGTGAATTTTCTTGTGACATAACAATTAATTTTCTGATAAACTGGGAGAATAAATCTTACAATGGCAAGAAAGTATTTGCGTGTCTATTCTTGTCTATAAACTACCAATTTCTTAACAGGGATTTATGGGTTATTATGCAGGAGAAAGACTGAATATTTTATATTTAGTCTCAAAGCCTCATATTGTATTTTGAAAAATAAAGTTGCTTAATCTGTTTTTTGGTTTTGATTTTTACTGCAAATAAGCAAGGTATTATTATTATTAGCAGTGGTAGTGGTAGCAGTAGTAATAGCTGTAGAAGAATAAGAAATGTTTCAGCTCAAGATCCCAGTGAAGAGGTGGTGACATTGTCCCAAGGAGACTGGAATAATTGTTGCCCTCAGAATTTTCTGAGATGAAAAAGATATACTAATAGTGATAAATAGATACGGTTATTCAAATTTATCAAGGAAAAGAGATTCAAAGTTTTGCTCAAGGCCATATAGGGAAAATGTAGCAAGGGCAGGGAATACACAGCACTCTTGAGTGCCAATCCACTGTAATTTAAGTTCCTGGCAAGTACTGTGGAAAGAGTGATTTTCCTGTGAATGGCATGACTGTTTTGCTGCATTCAAGAATAACTTAGTGTAGTGGAGCCACATCATGGTCTGGTGATTAAAAAATGTTAACTTAAGCCAAGAAATGCCAGTTGTCTTACTTCCAAGACATACATATTGTTTGGCTATTTAAAGTTGCATGATCAATTTTCAGCAATGTAAATAGGGATAGAATATTACGTCTTTTTCGCAAAACTGAAGTATGGTAAACTTCTTAAAGATTTTTTCATAGCTCACTAATGAAGGATGCTTTGGAAAATTACGGATTAAAGCTCCAGTCCTACAAGCCATTATCCATATGACTATTTTCCCTGAAATCAGTGAAAGCCCTTCACGGGACCCAATGGAAACTCCAAGTAGTTTTAGTATCAGGGCCTAGAAAGGTATTAGCAAGGATAAGGATATCTTGTACCTATAAGCAATGATAAAACTGAAACCAACACTTTCACAATCCCACCTCCAACGAGATGGATGGAAATAGTGCTAAAGTAAGCTGCTAGTTAACAGGGAAATTTGGGAATTAGAAATAATATAATAACCCCTCCTATTTATCTGTGGAATCAAGAACTATGCAATTATAAAAAGTTGTAGAGGAGCAGAAAAATGGAAGGAATAATTGAGAATTAATATTTATTGAATATAGTTATTTCTTACCCTTCTACAAATCACTTTCTGCTTTTGTGTCTACCTTCTGTGTTCTCTGTGTTGCTAAAGCTATTGAGTTCAGACATAGGAGGAAGGAGACATGGGCTGAGGACTTCAATATCTGTTGATCACTAGTGGAGAGCCCCTAGGTCCCTCCCATTTTTCATCTGCAGTACTCTATACACCTGTCATGGTTTGAGCCTGGCACAGAGCCAGTGCCCCCCATGAAAATGCCCTCACCCTGGTGTCTGCTGTGAGATGTGACCAGGAATAAGCAAAACAGGCTCCAACTTAAACATAAAGAACACTTTATTACCTAAACTACAGGAAAATAGGGAAAGACCATAAGGAAAAGAAAAAAAAAATTGAAAACCTTACAAAAACCACTTTCCCCCTTCCCACTACCTGACTTTCCCAATCCGATACATTCTCCCAAATCACCAACTGCCCAGCCTTGGCCCCACACTTTAGTATACTCAAACTGCAGTTCATGAAGAGGAAAGGAGTCCTTCTTGTTCCATAGGCTTCCCCTGGAAACACACTGAAACCTCGTGTGCTTCCCTGTCACTTCGGCACCGCCCGGAAAAAGTCCTTTTGCCGCTTGTGACATCTTCCTTCCATGCCCAGTGCTCTCACCACCGTGCATGGCCAGAGCTGCTTTTAGGGTTGTCTTTCAAGGATGCCTTGTCTCACTCCAAAAAGGAACAGTCTCTGCTTTTGGGACATCTGTCCCCCCCATATTTTTCCAACCCCCTGGGGCCGGGGGGTCCTCACGAATGAACCCTCCTGGTTTTGAGCCACTGCTTCCCCCTAAATGCAGTCTCTGTGTCACAGGAACAACTGAGTCCATGGCCACAAGAAAAGTCCAGCCAAAAGGCCACTCCAAATCATCTCTTCCCATTCAATCATCTCCACGTTCTTCGGGCCAGGTCCTTGTCTCATCTCATCTCTTATCTCCCTTCTCATTCAGCTTCGAGGAGGATTAGCATTTTTGCAAGGCCCCAATCATGAAAGAAAGGGGTTAAAACTTTCAGTCTCTGTCTGTCCCGGAGCGGCACTCCCACACACGCTGCCCACACGCTGCCGCTCCGGCCGGGCACTCTTCCTCCCCCCTTCTCCTCCTGGGCCGGCTGCTATCACATTCGGTGTCACCGGCTCTCTCTCTCTCTCTCTCTCTCTCTCCTGGGGGGGGAATGGCTGCCCGAGGGCTGACTCTCTGGGATCTTCCACCCTTCCATCCTCGAAGCCCCCTCACCTCCCATCTCTGTCCAGGCCCAGGGCCTACCACGTGGCTGCCCCTCCCCCACCCAGCAGCAGCGACTGGACAGGGGAGGGTGATCTGACCTCTTCGCCGCGACGTCCCAAGAGAGACTGCCAAGGGCAGTGCCCTGCTTTTTAACCCCTGTGTATTCTCGGAGGTGTGTCCAAACTTCACTGGCTACACCAGGTGTCAGTATGAAACTCAGAACATCCATTGGTTTGACCACAGCATCCCAGAATTCCCACTCCTTCCTGGTCAAACCACCACAACACCCTATTTCAATACTGATTGATTTTATTGTTCAGCTATAACACAGAAATGTAATTTGTGTCAGTGATCAGGCTGTAAACAATCTGTACCCGTGTTGGGTGATATGTAGACTTTTTTTCCTGTGGCTGTGCAGGACAAGCTGCAATTCTCTTCCTACCAACCTTTCTCTTTTGCTTACCCACCACACATTATCTTCAGAGACAGTTTCCATGTCTGAAGCCTACAGTAAAATGACTTAGAATTTTACTGTACAGCAGCCATGGGCACCATGAATCCTTTTAACTTGTCTTGCTGCTGTGCAGACTTTTGTTTCTTATCTGTCACATCTCTATCTGTCACATCCCAGGGTGCCTTGTATCAGGCCTCCCAAATGAAGGACTTTAAAAGTAGGTTTAGGAAATTACTATCCATTTTTAACTGTCTTCTAACACATAATTCGCTTTACTGTGGTCTAAATCCTAGGACTACTGCACACGCCATACACTGAAATTGAGATCCGTAAACAGGAATCAAGATTAGAAATGTTTACTGGATTGTCTTTGACTCTTAATGAGTCCTCAGCCAAAAAACAAAATTACCAGGTTGCTAACTGCTCAATATTTGCAGTTAGTAAAAAAAATAGCTCCTTCCCAGGACTTCTCTTCCATGTGGCACTATTCCCCTCCAATCCACAGTAGTTTTTACACAGTGGACACACACTTTTCATACTTTGACATAAAATTTGTGTCAAATAAGTTTCTGTGTGCATCCTTTAACAGTGAAGCCATGCTGCTGGTACTGTCTTGCTTGTGAGATAGGCTGAAATTTTCTTTAATGAAGCAATATAATCTTAAAATTATTTGCCTACCCATCTCTGTCTGGCCAAAATTTACCACCTTGAAGAAAACCTTAGCAACAAAACAACCACATTGTTTGGATGATCAAAACCCCTGCTGGGAGTATGACTGCTTCTTGTTTTCCCTGTAGTCTTTTATATGATTCCCAGCTCATGCTGGCAAAGAACTTTCTGGTTGATATACTCCTGTGGTGTTTTGAGCTTCATGTCTAACATCAGGGCCCTTTGTTCTGTACGAATACACAGAAGTCTTCTCTTCTCCAGTTTTTCTTTTATTCTGTTAAGGCTGTTTAGTTTTCATTATGATGACAGACTAATCTTTCTTTTCCTTTACAGTTGCTGTGGTTTAACCCCAGCAGGCAACTAAATACCACGTAGCTGCTTGCTCACTTCCCCTTCCCCTGCCTCCCAGTGATGGAGGAAAATCAGAAAGGAAAGAAAAGAAAAGAAAGCACAACTCATGGGTTGACATAAAGAAAGTTTAATAAATAAAGCAAATAAGAGATATTAAAATCAACAAGAACAACAAGAACAACAATACTAATACTACTTTTGATAATAGTAATAGAAAGGAGAAGGAGAGAGGGAGATAAAACCCAAGACAAGTGATGCACAATGCAGCCGCTCACCACTTGCTGAATAATGCTGTCTCTGAGCCACAACTGGCTCTCCCCTGCAGGTAAATGTCCCAAGTTTGTATACTAGGCATGGTGTTTTGTGGTGTGGAATATTTTTTTGGCCATTTCATCTCAGCTGTCCTGGCCATACTCGCTCCCAGCTTCTTGTGCAGCTCCTCACTGGCAGAGCACGAGACACTGAAAAGTCCCTGGCTTTGAGTAGCTACTACTTAGCAACGACTAAAACATCTGTGTGCTATCAACATTATCCTCAGACTTAATCCAAAACACAGCTCCGTACCAGCTACTGAGAAGACATTTATCTCAGCTGTAGCCAGGACATTAATTTTATTCTGCTTATTTCTTTTCGGGGCTTTAGTTTTGCTCTCAAGTATTATGTTAGGAATAGAGGGAGACCCAAAATACCTTCTAAGTAGAAAGTGATCTTAATGTTTTTTCTATTGCTTTGTATTCTGATAGCTTTTTATGAAGGCTTATTTTTTTTCTCCTTACATTATCAGCTTAATCTAGATGGTCTAAATTTTCCATTTTAATTGGTCATAGTGTTTTCCCCTTTCATAATTACATTAACTCCAGTTCTTGTTTTGTGGCTACTCATCCTGAGTCAGCATATCCTCCTCTTTCAGCTACTCTGAATATTGCCTCAAAGCTTTCCAGTAAATAGGAAGATAATACCATTTGCAAATCTCAGGTGAATTGAACATTATTTGTTGATACTAGTATGCTTAGTTTTTTATTCAAGGTTTACAGTGATCTTACAGGGGAAAAGGGGTTTGCTGACATAACTGAAAAGGACTTTTTCATTTACCTTGTAAAATATAAGTTTTCATTGAACTGCACTATAAATGCTTTTAAAAAGAGAAAATCAACAATAATTTAAATAGTATTTTGGAAGTGAATATGAAAATTTAGTAGTCAACATGAAAATAATTGAAAATGTAGGTTAAATCAGCTGGGCTGGAGACTCATGGATTAATGTGACAAGCTAAATTCTTCTGCTGGAAATCCAGCAGTGAGGAAGGACAGCAGCAATTTTACACTTCAAGTAGTGGGATTTTGTAATCTTTAGAGAAGGATACTCCTGCCTAATAAAGAGATCATCCTGACTAATTGTGGGCTGTGCACTCATGCATGTGTGGTCAAAGAAGCAATAAAAAGGAAAGAAAATCTCAGACATCAGCACAGCTATAGTCTAAAGCCATGTCTACCTATGCTGTACTTTGTGTTAGTTTTCTGTAAGAAAGCCTTCCTCACTCTGACGAGCACTTATCCATCTGCTAATTCAGTAGGATGGTCCTGAGGGCCATGAATGTGAGGATAAAATCTGGACTTGAGTGAGAAAAATAAGAGTATTACCAAAATTTAACTGTCTTAGGTATGTGCTCTGCATCCAGTTATCGAAAATGTGATGAGCCTGAGTAAATCTTAGTGAATTCTGTTGCTAAATGACTTTGAGATAGTGCTGAATAAACTGTGATTGTGAACTGGGTTGAGAATAACTAGTGTTTGTAGTGTTTGATGTTGAAGATAATTATCTCATTTCAGATTACAATAATCACAAATGACTACAATAGGAAGAGTTCTGTGTCACAAAGCATTTAGGCTTTGTGGGCTTTTGAATGGCAACAGTGATGACAGAATAACAAAAAGATTGAAGGAAACTGCTAACACAGCCATACTGTTATGCTATTGATTTCTTCTAGCACATATTCTTCAGCTAATAATGCATTTAAGACACAGATAGGAAGTTTCTTTCCTTTAAAGTTCTGTATCTTTTCTTCCTCTTTAACTGAAATTCCAGCCAGAGTTAAGGAAATGCCCTTATGAACCATTTCTTCTTTCTTCCCCTCAAACTGACTGGATATACATGGACATCCATTATTCATGGCCAGATTTGTACTAGTCTTTTCTTGTTTACTGCTCTACGTTTGGCTACCCAGGCTCTGGGGTGATGCTGTTGTGTAGAGGTGATAAAACTGATAGAAGTCCAGGCACTCAGGTAGGTGATGATGCTGGCTAATCAATATTTCTGTACTTTTACCTTCCTGATAAAAATCAGGCTAATTGATTCATACTTCATTTTGTGCCTGTGATGGAATCAGTTTTATCTTCCAGCTCCTTAAGCCAGACCACAGAGACCAGCATTGTCCTTCTCTCTGTTACATGGCCTGCTGATTATGCTACAAAATGCTAATTAACCCACTTGATAATTAAATAAATTTGTTAATACTAATAAACTCAGTTACTAAATCTTAGCATTAACATTCACAGCACACCATTTTGGTGCTGTGCAAACACTGTGATGTTTTCCTGCTGAAGGTTCTGTGGCAAAGTGCTAAGGACTCTTTATAATAGCTATTGTTATTAAATATTCTTTCTTTCAACTAAAAATAGTTAATAGTAAAAGGTACAGATATCACAATAATTTTTCTAGGCAACTCTAACAACTTTTTAAGTTGTACATTCCTTTCCACATTAGGATTGTTTAATTTGAAAGACTTATTCTGTACAATACAGCTTATAAATAATGCTCTTAATAATGGCTTACCAGTAGTAAGCTTTAATTCGATATTCATACAGTACTCTCATTTAAACTAAGTGGGAGTTCCTCTTGATTAATCCCAGCAAAATCAATCATCTTTTGTTAATTGATGTTTTTATTTAGTGGCTATTAGTTGGAAACAGTTAAGTAGTTTGAGCTTAGCCTAATAATTTTCCTCCAACTCCTCTTCCACAGTGTCGACTGAGTGCAAAAAGGTTTATTGTACCTAAACTGAGATGGAAATACTGTAGAGTATAACTCTGACACTGAAGAACATGTGATTTTTTTCTGCTAGGCTGACTTTTGATTCTATTTATGGTGTTTTTACAGCAGTTCTGGTTTTAAGTTTTTTTAAAGGCTGATTTCAGACTGTAAAGGGTGATTTTTGATCTGTTGCATGTTAGAAATGGTATTAACATTTTATCTTTTTTTTTGTTTGTTTTTTACTAATTGAGTTAGTGCTGAATGGAACATATTGTGAACTAAGATTAGTTTAAATACACATCAAAAGGCAAGACTGCTTTCTCAGTTCAGTACTGAAAGTACCAATTATGCTATTTTTGTGAGCTTTCCTGTCAACTGCAGAGTACAGTAAAACTTAAGTGTTTGGAGCTTTGCATGCTGCAAGTGCTCCCCAAATAAATTTTTTTGCTTGCCTTGTCTTTAGCAGGTGCTCATCAGTGTTAGTCAGAAATGCACGTTTTCTGACCCAAACATACAAAATTATAGTTCAGCAAATATGCCTCAAAATCAATTACAAGTTTTTAAATGAACATTCATATTCATGATAACTTCTGGTAATATTAGGTGCTTTTTCATTTACAGCTAAACTCTTTATTTGACTCTTATTTTTAAGAATATTGACAAACACAAATTCTTTGAAGTTATTAAAGTATTTCAAGGGCCACATGCTTAATGCATTGCAAATCCACTGCTTCTACTCTCAGTCCATGAGTGGAAGTGTATTGCCAAAAGAGGACACAGATTTCTGACTGACATTCAGGTAATGAAGGAAATTTTGCTAACCCTGGGAACAGCATGTCAGCAGCATCCTTGGGGCATGAACACGCTCAGACTCATTGCCACTTACAGCCAGAAAATATATTTGGACACAAAATAGGCCAGGTAGATTTTAAAAAAATTCTTTTACCAGCTGATAAGAATTTTTTTCTTTTTTTTTTTACTTTTTTGTCATATAGCTATCCTTGATGTGCTATTCCTGTTTTTGACAGAAACATCACCTACTGCTGTCAGCTAGCCCAATCTGCTGGCTTTGTATGAAAGCACACTCTGTGGCCAGATCCTAAGCTGGCTTAAAATGATGTTGCTGCCTTCACTTCACAAAAATCGTGTTGTGAAGCTGAACCTAAGATGCCTACTTTGAAAGCTTCCCCCCTTGCCCTCTTTATCATTCTGAGGCTGAGGAAATAGAAATAGAAGGCACATTTCTCAGACTGAAGCTAGTTTTGTCTGTGCCTTTGCAGAAGCTATAACCCTTCACAGGCTTAAAATATCTTGTCCAACAGATCAGCCTCCCTGATGTGACTGCCTCGCCAAACCACCTTGTGACACTGGCTTTATTTCCTCTGCTCTTGCAGTGCATGGGCTGGGGGGTGCATATTTCTTTACATTTTGTTGTCAAAATGAGGGAGGACTGAAACACACAAAAAACAGGGTAGTAATAAGCAGTGCTGTCATCTGGTGGTGAAATTGTTACACTTTTAACAAACTGACCGTGCTTTTCAACCAATAGCTCCTTTTTTTTTTTTTTTTTTTTTTTGAGGATGTTGATGTAGTCCCCTTGGCATACACTCATGAATCTCGACATTAGAACAAGGCAAACCCAGCAATTTTATCCAAAATGACTGAACCTTTTAAACTTTATTTTTGTGGAAGAATAGCACACCAGAGATAAATTTACTTGTTCAGGCTTTGAAATTTTCTTCAGCTTGCACTGCCAAACCAATGGAGTCCAAAGGAATGAGGAAGGAAGGACAAAAAGACACTCCTCCCTCAGACACATACTCAAATATGAAAATACTGTTTTCTGCTCTTACAGTTTTACTACCAGTACTTTTCTACCACATTTTAGTTGATGTCCATATCTTTACATACCAGGAAAATACACCTTTTAGACCTAGCTTCAAGGACTGTTTTGCTGGATGTAACTGAACAAGGCAGGCATTCTTGCCATCACTAAATCTCAAAAAATACAGTCTGCTCAGCTGGGGAGGCAGAAAAAGTGTACAGCACAGAATGACCAAATTATTACTTCATGATCTCTCCTTGTACATTTTAAGGCTGACTCCTTTTCGAGTTCTCTTAACCTTTAAAGTGAGAGAAAATTTAAAAGAATTATAGCTGCAACATGAAAAAAATTAGAAATCAAAGAAAAAAACCAAAGTATTTTGAAATTATTGTTACACAAAAATGTAGTACACATACCAACTGCATTTCTCCAATGTCAGACCTATATTACAAACTTTACAGATTGATAACAAAATAGACTATGTGGGTGTTTGTAATACAATCATCTTTTGTCTTCCCTGAGTGCTTTCATTGGAAGTTAAATGGTTAAAAATGCTGAAATTAAAGTACAAGCTTTTATGTCTGAAAGAATTTTTCTTATTGCATATTAGCCTGTGTTAAATAGGAGTCTTATATTTTGGAGTAGATTTTTTTAGATGTATGACATTTACCAGAAAATCTTGAACTGTTGAATAAAATACACCATTCTGGTTACAGATTTTCCATGCTGCTATAACTGCAATATAACTGATATTTCTATGGGTCTGTGCTAGCCATTGGAGTTGACAAATGCAGAACTTTTAATGTTGCTATTTTGTTTCTCCTGCAAGGACTGAACAACCCACACTGATGGAAACTCACAGACACTAACATTTTTAATTCAAAAGGAGATGATTGTGCTTTCTGTACTCAAAACTGATTGAATCTGGTTGTGGTATGCTCTTCTCCATTTAATAGCAACTCAGTAACTGACCCAATTTGAATAACTTCTGGAGGCAGAGACGAGTAATTAAATAGAGGTATCAGGACCTGGCTCTTCAAATGTAGCTCGCCATACAAAAAGTTTCTTCACATTCTTGAAATGCTATAGTCATATTCACTGTCCTGTAATAGTATCAACAATAAAGAGGAACTGGAACAGTAAAGATTTATTATATTCACAGATTTCATGAATCAGTGAGAGCACGGACAGGGTCACAGTGCAGACTCAAAGCAAGGATATTAGCTGGGGTTTCTTAATTTGATTGTGAGCCATTGTTATGCTTGTGTGGCCTATTACCTGTGGTGGTTGGTTTCATTCACAGTTTAGATTTTCAGCTTAAATTCCAAGTCAAATCAAAGGGATGGTTTTGTAAAAATACTTCCTGTAGTTTGCTTTGCTTAACTTTATAAGATGTTTTTATAGTGCAATGTTAAAAACTTGATTCTTTTCTACCAGTGAAGACCACAAAGTCATGGAGACTCATTGTTATTTTAAAACATGACAAGCTGGCCTTAAGACCTTAGGGATCCTTTCTTCAGAAGTCAAGCTGGTGATGGATAAGGAGCCATCAGAGCTGTGTGTATCTTAACTGCAGGAGTTCAATTAAGAAGCCAAGAGTGTCTCAGGTACACGGGTGCAAATGGAAGTGCTCTCTTTGATAATGTCTCTGTAGTTGCTCAGTGCAGGTAGTTGGCTTCCCCCAACTCATTTCTGATTGCACAAGGAGGTTAGCAGAGGAATACCTGAAAGAACTGAGCTCCATCAATGTTCAGTGAGTGCTAGAGAATGCCACAATGGGGAAATGTTATCAGAATCCCAGTGCCTGCATGGGGATTTGTCA
The DNA here is from genome assembly GCF_047830755.1 of Zonotrichia albicollis. Classification (NCBI taxonomy): domain Eukaryota; kingdom Metazoa; phylum Chordata; class Aves; order Passeriformes; family Passerellidae; genus Zonotrichia; species Zonotrichia albicollis. Next base: position 59,375,840 of record NC_133822.1, on the reverse strand, counting down.
GGAAATGGTTAGCTGTAAGATCTACTTTCTATTAGCTGCAGCCCTGAGAGCTCTGTTGCCTTTCTCCTCCTGAGAGAAACACTGTTCTGCTGCCTATGCTGTGCAAAGAAAGTTTTCTTACCCAGCACTGATTTCTGAAAAGTCTGTTTGGCAGTTGTTTTGCTCCCACATTCCTCTTGCTTTTCGTAATACTTGGAAGTGTGATGGACAATTTCCAATTACTCCCACCCTACCCCACCTTTATCAGCTAGTTTTAGACATTGAGATACTAAAAGACAAAAGAAGTAGTCATTGTTGAAGAGATGGTCTTTGTCAATGAACTTTAAAATGTTTCTTCTTCTGTCCCTTCACCCTTGAAAGAATATTCACAAGTTCTTGATGAATATGATATCAAAGGCTAAATAAATGAAAAATGGTGCATTAGAGTCACATGAAAATTTTTTCTTAAATTGAAAGCTACTGTAAGGCATCAACAAAACACAGCTCTAAGTTTCCAGACTACATGTCTTTTGTATTCTTTCTTCATGCATATTAATGGGAAGGTCTCATCTAGTCAGATCAAAGTTCCTATAGGAAAAATATTCACATTTAAAAATTAATTACTGTGTTTAGCTTAAGTAATTAATTGACATAATCACACATGCTTTTATAAACTAAACATTAAAGTGAACAGCTACAGTATGTGGTGATAGTCTTGGGGATAGAACAGAAGTGCATAATTCCTAAGTTAAATTGAATTTTCATTTTATTATTAAATAATTTTACTAATATTTTTCCCTCAAAAAGTTTAATAAAGAGAGCAGGAGAAACAAACAGTTGATATTCATTTGAAATAGATGTTAAAAAGGATTATTTCATAACTAAAAATGCTTTTTTTTCCTAACCTTTAAAATACATTTGAAAGTCCTAAGATATGGAGCAAAAATAGTCTGTGTTGTGACTGTGTTTCTTATCTTAAAATGGAATTAAAATTTCTGGGTACTTACAGAACATTTTAATAATTAAGAGTGGATAATTAAATGCTTATTTTCTAGTACAGTGGCTGAAAAGAACATGAAGTCCCATCACTCATTTGCAGAGAGGTGTTGTGTTCAGGATTGATGATGAATGATGCAATCCTATCAGGGTGAAAAATTTTTCTTCTAAAGCTATTAAAAATACTGAAACAAATTAATATCCAGTACAAATGGCAAACTTCAGTGAAGTCTGCTGAGTTCTGTCCAGTATACTATGATTATTTTTAAGCATATTACTTTGTAGCAGATGTTTAAGCATTTTTTAAATTCAGAGTTAATTTATATCAAAAGTTGCCATTGAAATAACCAGCTCTCAGGTCCAAAACCCCATAAAATATAGCAAGACTTATTAGACCCCTCATTCTAATTCCTCTAAAATCATGGACTTTTATATTATTGCATTCAGCTATTACTGTAGTACTCAGCTTTGAGTTCAAGAATATGTTTGATAAAAGTATACCCTGGCTTTGGATATTCTGTCTCTCCCAGAAAATCATCAATGGTTTGTTTGAAGGAAACAGTAGTTAGAGCACTTCCTTTTGAGTACTTCACTGTTTATGCACACAATTTCTGCTATGTCTCCCTTCAGTTTGTGGCTAGTGGCTCTTAACATGCTTTTTGTGCTAGCTTTCATATTCAGCATGTCCATGAATTTCACAATTTTTTTTTCCACAAATTGACAACAAGAACATAACTGAGTTTCTTTAAGCTTTCATTGAAATATCCCTTTCTCAGTCTTCAATTACTTTCATAGTTCCTTTCTACATACTTTGTACTTTTCAACAGTGTTTCAAAAATATTTAGGGTAGAAATATTTTTAGACTTCCATTATTTATCTTTCCTGAGCCATAAAAAAAACCAGAGTAAAGCCAGGCTCCTATTCACTACCTTCTTTATGCCATTTTTCCTTTCTTCTTATAGCATCAGTGGGACACTCCTGCTGAGTTGCTGGCTTGTTATGACCCCAAGTTCTTTACAGACTCATTGCTTGAGGTGTTTACTTCATTGTTGCATCCTGCATTTCTTCCTCCAGTATATGCAGATTCGTATTACTTTGACTGGGAACACTAGTCTAAAAATATTTATGCTTTTTAGTTTGTTTTATTTTTCATTAGTCCCAAATCACTGATGGTAAAATTGAGTAATATAAGACTGAGCAGCCCCTCTTTCTGCTGCCAAGCCTTTGCTGATCACTCTCTTATGCGCGGTTGTCAGCCAAGCCTTAATCCAGTTAAAACACGCTTTATTGATACTGTGCAGTGCTATATTTTTAATTAGAATGTTGAGTGATACTAAGTCAAAAGGCACACAAAAGTTGAAGTGTATTATACCTACATCGTTACCTTTGGCAGCCTAACTTAAAATCTCATCAAAGAGCAGAAGTAGATTTGTTTGACAAGGCTTATTTTGCACAGAACTATGTTGACTAGCATTAATTATATTCCTATATTTTAATAATTTATTAATTGAATCTCTTTTCAGTTTTCCTATTATTTCTCTCGGGAATGATGTTGGGCTAAGCAGCCTGGGAATACAGATGTCATCTGCTTGCTCTTAGTGGAACACCAAGAAAGATGTAGCACTACTGCTTAATGGAATCAGTGGCAATGTTCATTCCTTCTTTAGGTCCCGTAAATAGCTACTTTTTTCTTAATTTTGACATGCTATATATTCTTTTGCTAGAAGAAGAAAAATTCCATCTGCAAATTGTGAAGTAAAACAGTTTGTGTAAATAAACTACTGAAAGTCTAGCTATGTCATTGTGCAATATATTAGAAATGAAAGCAAACTTAATGTGAATATGGGAAAAGATGTTACACAACTGTACTGCAGTGTTACAACATGATGATGTGTGCTCAAATTAGAAAGAGCAATTGAAGAAGTCTGAATATGCATCTGTAATTCTGAAAGGCTGTTATGTTCTTGTTCCCAGAACTGGCTTGTCAGTGAGATATAAAATAGAAATAGGTACAGTCAGTTTCCTGTGCACTGGGATCTTTTTCTGGGATCAAAGTTTTCATTTCTGTTTTGGCTTTGTGGAACTGGTGGAGTTATAATATTTGCATTTGTCTTGGAGGCTTTTGATTCCCTTCATGCTTGAAGTTTCTGGTTCTGAGTAGACTTTAAATTCACTGTGTTTAGGAAAGCCAGATATTAAACAAAAGTGGTGCCTAGAAGGGAGTGGATAATCTATTAACTGCTAAATTTTATGCCATCCTTCATTCCTCAAATAATCTTAGATTAGCATTTAAAGTACATGGTTACAGCTGCTGCAAGACAATGTCTGGGAGGAGAACCAGCACTTCATCTGCACAAATTCATCACCTTGCTGCACTTGGCAGATGTGGTATCAGGAGCTCTTGGCAGGAAGGGCCAGGTAAGCCACTACACCATGGGCTAGAGCAGATGTAGCAGTAGAACAACATTGAGCCCTGGGCTGTGTCTGAGCTTTGTCTGAGCCAGGCTCTGGATCATTAGGTGGTCCCTGAGCGCCTATTGTTTGCTAGCTATTATTAGAAATCAGACATATCAACAAGCAAGGCCATCCATCTCACAGAACAATAGGATGGCAGAAAGGCATTTAATAGAAAATGGTCTGCTGAGAGCTTGAAGATCTGGTTTATCAAATCACACTGCTTAATTTTTGCCAGAGATGTGAGTCCAGGTTCCACAGATGTGCCAGATTATTGGATGCACTATCCTGAAAGAATTTCAGGGTCTTCCTTCATGCTTTTCTGCTTCAAACAAAGGACTAAATATTCACTGACCCACAGAGACAAAATAAAGAAGGTAACCCTATATTCAGATTGTTGTGGAAATAAAAGGTTCATCAGCATCAACATCCGAATCTTAAAATTACAAATAAACTCTAGTAAAATGTTGTCACAGATTATGGGAATTCCTCAAAAGATTCTGAATTGAAAAATTGGTCTCCCAGCACTGCTGGAGGATATCATATTAGGATTATTGGGAAAAAATTAAAAATTCTTCTACTCTGACTACTCTGGAAAATCTTTTTTCCTTTTTGGTTTTTTTTTTTTCTTTTTCTGAGAACGATTGTGTTTTGTGGCTCTAAAACATGCCCATGATTAAGGTCTCTAAGCAGCTAAGTCTATGTTGATCTTGGTTATTTTACTTGTGAAATTACTTTATGTGGAACTGATCTTTCAGTCTTTTGCTTTTTTGCATTTATTTCCCTGAACTTCTAACCTGACACCATTCTTTTTTTGCCAGACTTGATAATGGTTATTTATATTTTCTATATGTAGACTATCAATTCAAATTTCCCCATCTCTTTTTAGATTTCTTTTACTTCAGGTTCTCAGGGCCTTGTCCAGAAAAGTGTTGAAAATTTCCAAGGATGGAGATTCCACAGCCTCTCAGGGCAACTGTGTGTGCCAGTGCTTAAATGCTCCTTGTGCATCAATAAAAGGAAACTCAAAATCAGGTCAAAGTTTAACATTTGCAATTTTTGCAATACTTACTTAAAAGAGTTAAAGTCATCTGCAATATTCAGAAAATCTAAGTTGAAACTTACCTTCATACCACTAATGAAAGGTATAAGAGAAGTCATTCAACATCCCAATGGAGGATAAATCAGTCATACTTGGAATGAGACACTGGACTCTCTGGTTTTATAAAATTATGAGGATTTGAGTTTTTACTCCTAGTTTACACATATTATATGCACAGTTCTAAAAATAAGTTCTACTTTTAAAGAGCTTGACTTGAACTCTCAATATTCCTTTCTCACAGTATGAATTCCCCCCCCAGTCCACTTTTATTGTACATTAACAATATAATTTTAAAAATAGGTTTCCCATTCTGCTTTGTCTCCACATTGTGGTTTGAGTTTAAAAAGTGCTTTATTTTAGCAGTGAGTATTAAGACTTATTTAGAATATATGAAGATGAAAACCAGGGCATAGATCTATTTTTAACCTCCAAGATTCTGCTTTGTAATGACTGTGACTGGCACAGTAAAGGGGTGGAGGGGTTTGCAAAACCACAGCAACACAGATCCTGTCAGCAAAGCTTTACTTCTTTTTCTGCCTGTGTAAGTTCAGGACAGGATATAATCACTGAAAGATTATCACACTAAATAAGCACTTCTGATAAACGGTTTTTTACCTAATCAGCCGTTAGCTGAATGTCTTGCTCAGATCTCCCCTTTGCCCAGTGGGATGGCCCTGTGGTGGTGCACTAAGAAAACAGGATGCAGAGAGATTTTGGTCTGCCACTAGCAATCTGGGGCCCAGAGGAAAAAAACAAGCCTTTGACTTTTCAGCAGTTTTCTTGTAGCGGACCTATAAAAATTCCTTATTAAAAACACATTTAAAACAAGGTAGTATAGATCTTGGACACTGCAATTTTCTTATGTTTCCCATTTAATTTGAAGGTATACAATATTCTGAATTTTATGTTTCAGGTAGGCTTGTAGAAATTCTAAGGCAGAAATTCACTGCTCGTTACAAGGAGTTCATCATCTTCATTAAAGATAAAAAATTAGTAGGGGTGAAATGCAGTAAATGCAATTGTGGCCTGTGTGTTGATCCAGTTCCCATTTATGCCACATAAAGAATCTGTGTTTTCAAAGCTGTTGATTGCAGAGTTCTGCACTGCTGGAAAGAGATTTTCATCAGTTTAGGTGCTGCAAGGCTCTGGGCAGTGTCACCCTGTGTGGATTCTGTCAGTGAGTGTAGAGCCCAGCACAACCATGAATTGTCCAGAAAACTTCTGAAAGAGGAACAGACATTGAGGGTGCAGAGAATCCTTGCTCCAGCCATCCAATGGCACATATTTGTTTTCCTTAATATATTTAATTTTGCCCCAAAATGATATTATAGTTAAACTGGCAGCGATAGATTTCATTGGATTGTCATTTAGCAAAATATTTGAGTATATAATTTTCAATATGAGCTTAAGTATGAAGGACTAAATAGATGCATAAGTATCTGAATTATTTATGGTTTTACATGTATGTATGGTTTTACACATCATAAATCAGAGCTTAAACTAACTGCATTACACACTTTCTAAAACTATAAAAAAAATCTAAGTTAATACAAATAATGATGCAAGTAAATCCCAAATATACGTGAAAGTTTTGCAATCTCATATATTATGCATACCTTCTTGACATAAATCAGGGGAAATTCCAAACAGTGTATTTAAGATTTTATACCAATTTTTAATTGAATATTATTTAACAACTTTAGGGTTTACATCAAAATAATCAATCTCATATTCATTACTGCATGGCTTAGTCTTTTTTATATGAACTTAGTTTAAAGAAATTAGTTTAAAGAAACATAATTAAAATTATATTATAATGGTTAAAATAAAGTAGGTACTGCAATATGTACAAAAACATGATTCAGATGAAAATTACTTTTAAGGCTATCTATCTCTGCTTATGTATTTTAGGGGAATCAAAAAGGAGTTTGCTTAAATGACTAAATATTTTTCATAAAATAGTCTTCAAAGTTTTCAAAGCAATTTTTGCTATTATTTAACAAATATCAATCATGCTTACAGAGGCCACTTGAGAAAAATTTATGATAAGACATTTGTTGCCAGTCATGCCATAGGAAGAGAAGAGAGCCACAGGGCTGAGCTGACAGCAAGGTTTGTGTATGAAGTGCTCCTCTGGTAGATAAACTGCAGGAATGTGACATTGATCTGAAATGGGAGCTGTTTGAAGTGGCAACTCTCAATCTCTACAATCAAAGGATGACCCAAATTCTTACTCCATCAGCCATTTTGGCATGACCACTCAGTTTATGAAGCTCAATCCACTAAAAAGTGTTCTGTCCTCAAGAGGCACTCCAAGAAGTCTGCCCATCTTGTGGATAGTGAGCAGTCATTCAGACTATACCTTGGACTCTACAGCCAAAGTACAGCAATGCCTCATTTTAGTGACTGTAGTTATTACCAAGTGGGGCAAATTGTGGATTGAGGTATGAATGACTGTCCAGTGCTGTTATTATTTAAAATTGATTGGATGATATTTCTCTGTGTATTTATTTACTCTTTCATGTACAAAAGAGTCAACATTAATTTTAGAGTTCATATATGCATGTGGATTTGATTGCAGTGATCTCAAGAGAGATCACTTTTAATTGAGAAAAAAGTGTAGCATATTTCTGGTCTTTTCTCAGGAACATGGTTATCTTTTCAAATTCTGTTCTTCTTTATAATTATTCAGAGTGCTTGTTCAGCTGTGTAAGGGGGAAATGGTAAAGAAATAAAAAATGTGTAAGTGTGTAGAAGTGAGAAAAAAATTAATAATTCTATCCAAGTGTTATTAAAGCTGAATCTATTGATTTGAAATATTTTTAAGTGAGCATATGTATAAATACTGATACTAACAACTTGAAACTTCAGCAATTATTTCTATTCCTTCCCAGGTACAAACCCACTTGGAAAATCAGTCCAGGTACCACCTCCAGCCAGGCCAGCGGCACCAGGTGAAGCAGTACGTGGCCCTCGACGCCAAGCTGTCGGGCCAGGCACCCGCGGTGCAGCCGCTGGGGGTGGCCTCCATCCTGCGGGGAGCCCCCATGGCCCCCGTGAGCGCCGGGGACAGCCCGGTCACCAAGCTGCTGGCCCTCGGCGGCCAACACGAGAATGCGGTACGAGGGCACAGAAAGGGGAACTGGGCTCTGTCTGCTTCTACACAATTTTTACAGCACCCTCCTTGCGCTACAAGTGGGCAAGAAATGACTTTCTTAACTTTCAAGGGGTTATGGCACTTGCTTTCCGTCTCCTTTTGAATTATGTGGGTTGTTCCCTTGTGTGCCTGTGAATAGCTCACTGCAGGATCAAGCTTTTAGACTGCTGCCGGATAAAATGTGCTGTTCCATCTTTTTACATATACATCATACGTTACTGTACATTTTCTGAATATGCACTTTGCAAAGAAAAACATTTTTTTCAGATGGGAGTTGTTTCTGTCTGAAGGTATTAACCTAGCTGCATAAAAAAATGTTAAATACAGATTACCTTCAATACATATCTGTAAAAATCACTCACTCATTTTTCAGTTAGCTGCTATGTTTTTATGTGGGTTATCTTGAGTAAATTGGCAAAGATATGCTAACTTTAGTGCCACCATTGATTTTAATAGAGGTTCAGCTATAATACAATATCAGATTCTTATCCAGTATGAGATGTAGGTCATTATGGCTTTTAATACTTCAATAGATTTCAAAAGAGACTGTTTATTAGGTAAGAGGGGAATTCCTACAGAAATGAGAAATGAAGATGCTGTATCATGTCTTGGACTTCAATAGAACAGAAGAATCTTACAAATACACCATGACTCATTCGAGCATTTGGATGTAATGTAGCTAAGCATGAGGGAGCCCATAAAGCTTCCTGGAGAGCTCATCTGGGGCCTCTCCATTCCTTCTGCATTGACAACTGACATTTTGAGTCAGGTTTATGGATTACTGGAGCTACTTAAAAATGCTATTTTAAATGGCTTTTGTGGACACCTATGTGACCACCTCCATGCTGGCAAAGTGCAGTGTGCTGAAACTGTTCTCAGGCATTTTGGGTCTGATCAGGAGCCTGCCCTGTACCCTTCTCCATCCTGGTGAAAACTGGGAGGGTGATACCTGGCACTGGCAAGATCCTGGCAGCTTTGCAGTGGTTTGGACAATCTCATCTCAGACTCAGGGGGATGGATTGGTGTCACAGTGTGATTTCTTAATGTGGGTGTGCCCTGTGGTTAAGAGTAGGCTATAGATATATTAGTAAATAATATAGAGCCAGCACCCAAGTTGGTGCAGTAAACTGCACTCCTTCATATTGCTTAATTGCCAGCATTTCTTTTAATTTTGGTATAATTTTGGCCCTGATGATGCTTTCCTAGATAAGTCTGGGCGCAAGTGCTGACACAGTAGTTCTGTGTTCTCTGATTTTAGAGAGGGAGAGGAATGCATGCATGAGCTGTGCTGGGCCATGTTGCCAAAAAGTCCGTGTTGAAAGGCCCCATGTCTGTGTGATACTTTCGTTGCACAGGACCATCTACAACTTCAGCTCCCAAGAGCTGCAGATAATAAACTTAAAAGTGACATGCTTATCATGGGATCTCCCCCAAAATTATATTGTGAATGGAACCAGATCATAATCATCATTGAAAACTCATGTTGGATTTTGACCTATATGTATCTATAGGCCTTCAAAGTACTCATTATTTCATCCCAAGTAATTATTGAGATGCCTCAGTAGTTTTTGGCTCAGATTAGATCAAAACAGAGACCAGAAGGCTGTCTGGAAAAGTATCCAGTGTACTGCTAAACAAAGAAACCTCTACCTGCCCAAGAGAGCAGCATGTAACACCAAACCTGGAGTGACTCACGCAGCTGCAGAACCACAGGTTCCTTCCAGTCTTCCTGCACCAGTGCAGCAATGCACTGTGATCAAGATGACATTTGATGAAGGTGATAGGTCACAGTTACAGCTTAACAATGCACTCCTGTCATCTGATCATGGGGCTGCAATAAGGTGTTAAATATGAGCATGGGCTGGTGTTTAAGAGAAAGATGTATCTTGCTAAACCACAACTGTTTTCACAAGAAGTAAATGTGAATATTGTATAGAAGTGTTTGAATTATTTGAATTGCAAGATATAGATTTGTGAAATTGTTTCATTGCTGTAATAGCTATTCAAGATTAATCCTCTGTATTTTAAAAATAATTTTTTCCATTATTATTTGTACTGATTTGTCTTAAAATATTATTTTATCAGATGGAAGAAGTTATTGAAGACATAATCAATATGGAATCAAATTTTAATGATGAAGGGATAGGTTGTTCTGAAACTCCTTTACTAATGCAAAGAACTGTAAGTATTTTGTTGAATTTCATCTTGCTTTTTTATACTAGAAAGTTTCTTTGAGTGAGTCAAGCACATCACAATTCAGAGACTAAGGAACAGTATCAGTGGACTGTTCTTCTTTCTCTTCAGCTGATTGCCTTTTTGTCAATAATTATTACAGAAAAGGGCACCAGTGTGGTGACACATGGTTGTTTTATGTGGTCTGAATACCATTTGGGGCGCTAGCCCAGCAAAATGCCTGGCGCATAACCCATTGGAGTTACTGATGTCTCTGCAGGGCTAAAAATAATAAGGATAAAAAAATCTCTGGACCCTAGAAAGTCATTTAAAGCCTTGCTTAAACATCCTTCTACCGCAATTAAAAAAAAGTTTAAAAATCACCATGTAATAGTTTCTATAGTACAGTGGTGTCTTATCCAGAAGCAAGGCTCTAGTTCTGGATTTTCATACAGATAAGTTGCATTTAGTTGAACAATTTCAAGGACAAATAAGAGGAATGTTATGTCTTCGCAATAATTAATTTAACAAACTTCAATTTTATTATGTCTCTTTGTGGATAAATGTGAGAGGACTAACAAAGACTATTTATGTTTCCATATATGTTACATATTGAAAGAGGAAGGATGGAGCTCTTCTGACACAAACCCCAAAGAGTGCTATTATTTATGAAAGTAATTCATATCAATACCTGTAATGCACTTTACAGAAGGATGTATGTTGTCCTTTCTACCCCAGCTGATGTCCAGAACTGTTTGTCCTCAGGGCTTTGTACTGTGCACCGGTAAAGGGGAGCTTCCCCCTGATGAAGGCAGGATTGTCGCAGGCTTTGACAATCCGCCAAGGGCACCTCAGGATGCAGTCAGGTGCTGGCTCTTTATCGCCCTCTGGGGGAACAGCTTTTTCCGATTTACAGAACTTCCCTGGCTCCAAAAATACCTCAGGAGACAAGACCGCTACTCTTCTGTGTGGCCCACTCTACAGTCCAGCATTAATGCCAATGAACATTTCCATGAACACCTTCTATTTGCATTCCAGCTACAGAGCAATTGCAGCTGGACTGATTTACACATATGTCTGTACAGAACATAGCAAGGAAATGGTCCCTGGGGAGTGAATTAATATTTTGGCTCAAATTGATGTGAGGCAGGGGAGGATAATTTCTGGTATGATAGCGTGGGATGGTGATGAGAGGCATGAATTCTGGGTTTTGGGTTGAAGTCATACTCCCTTCAAAACCTTTTAAAATTGGATGATGTTAATCTGTCCTAATTCCAGGTTCATTAGCCTTTATCTTCAGCCTTGAAGGACATTTGTCTCTAAAATTTATTGAATACCTTACTCTTGATGAGGAAGGAAATATGCAATGTCTTTTAGACCTTGATGGAATTGTACTTGCACAGATTTGGGACTCCTGAAGTGCCTCTGGGACAAGTAATAGTGTTTGGACTTTCATTTGTGCTGAGGAAATCAGCAGGCTTCTAGGTAAGCCAGAGAGTAGCACACATTTCTAAATTGCTCTGTTCAATAAAGTGGCAAAATAAAGCTTGCCTTCAGCAAGGCAGAAAAACTGCATCAGAGTGAGGAAATGGAGTGGTGTCTCTGCTTCTGCTGTCTTGTCTTTTAGCATTTTATACTTCTAAAATATACAAAATAATTAGTCATATGGAGATGATTTCAGGCATTTAGCTCATGCCACTTGCTTTTAAACCATCTTTCAGGCAACATCCTAAATCTGCCAGCAAAATTTTGGTCATAAGCTGTGCAATAGAGAAAGATAGAGGCGCATGTAGAAAATAATTTTTCTATATCCAGCTTTTCATTATCATATCAAACATAATGAAATTTCTTTATCTGAGCATGTATGTGTTACAAGAGTATTGGACTAGGAGGCATGATCAAGAGTGAGAGAACATCTAATTTCCCTGAGATGTGCTGGGTTTGAGCTGTACTTCAGCAAGGACCCACAGTAGCTCTGACATCTGCACAAAGTGCCTGCTGTGGTGGCTGGCACAAACACAGAGAGAGATTACAGGTGAGACTGAGTTGCTTCTGTATCTGGCTGATTTTGGCTTTCTCTTTAAAATTCTCCAGCATTATTCCTAAGTATTTCTAGAATTTTTTAGACTTTCCTTACTTGGGACTTGATTTTGCAAACTGTGCAGAGTAATCTTTGAAATCCTGAAATGAACTGACTTGGTTTTCAGAATGTGGTGAAAGGCTCAGGTATTTTTCCAACAAAATCTTTTTTTGAAAAAGATAAATTCATGATGCCATTTTTCTGTCTCAGTGTGTTCTCAATGGCTTACTCAGTGGCTGAGTAATCTTTCCACTTTTTACAGTGCAACCTGTTGTGTGCTGCAGTGAACTAATGTTTACTTTAGTTAAGTGCACCCATGTACCTTTTTAATGGCACATTAAATGAAGACATTGAATTCTGTGAGACCACTCATGTGAATAATTGCTCAAAGGCTCATTGTCTGACCCTGAATTAATGAATTACAGTTATGCATTAGTAGAATCAGAGAAGTGAAAATAAGAACATTCCTCCATCTCTCATTAAAATAATTACAGCTTCTGAGGAGTGGATTATCTGGCTTGTGGACCCAAATTTACAATTTCATGAAACTGTCTGGTTTTGGGTGGTCACTTAAGAATTGCTTAAACTAGGGAATATTCTGGTTGTCTTTCTATTCAGAAATACCCTAATGGCAGAAACCTACTTTTTATAACAATCTTCTATAAATTCAGTTAAAATAGGACTAGTTTTCTCTACATGCAAGAGGTCTTGATTCCTCTGAAAGAATTTGTAAACCAAATTATATCTTTGTTGATAAAGCATAATTGAAATAAAATCATATCTATTCTTATGAACTATCATGTAATGACAACTGTTTGTTCATTATGGAGAAGGTAAGACAACTTAAAAAAGACACCATTGAAGACGGTATCAATTTAAAGTAATTTTTCCTTGTTGCAATAATTAAATGTTATGAAATTTTAATTAACAGACAGCAGCGTATTTTTTTTTATAAGACAATATTTTTCTCTAAGTATATATTAGGAGCAACATCTGACCATGTAAGAATAATTAAAAAAAATGAAATAATCAGAGTATTGTTGAGTGTATATGAGTATATATGAGTGAGTTTTAGAAGTAAACTACTGACATGCTTACTTCTAAACATTTATTTTTCAAATGTCTATCACCTACTGACATGTAGGTCAGATATGGTGACAGACATTTGAAAAATAAATACTTTTCATTTTCATAAGAAATTCATTCTTATTCAAAATCCTTACACTCTATTTAACATAGTGAAATTAAAGTATTTTAGTCCTTCCAAATGTCCAGAACACAGGGAGTTTAGATGTTTAGGTCTGTTAATACAAAGCATATATCACACCATCATTAATAGTTTAGGGCATGTATCGAAAAGTTCTACTCTATATTGTTTTTAATATCAGCAAAGAGAAAAATTAAGAAACATATTAAAGCAGATGTTGAGAACATTAGTCACAGTGAAGAGAGGAAAGAGCAGAGTTAGGAAAAACACAGAAATTAGTATTTCTGTATTTTTCAAGGTGTAATTTAACAACATGTGATCTTATGAATCACTTCTTTGCACTAAATGTTGTTTTGCTTTGATAATATACATATGCAGCCCTAGGACTCACCAGTAAACCCAGTAATCTAGCAACCACAGTGGAGATCTGTATGAAAACAGCTGGCAATTTACCAGTAATTTCATACAGAAATAACTGCTGCAGTCCAAATAGTCCCTGTACAACTGGGATGATGCTCTCTGCTTGACATGCAGTCCACTAAAACTTATGGCAAAAGCATTTGGAGATTGACTGGCTTGGAATGAGAATGGAGTGAGAGGAAGTTTATGTTCTGCAATAGCACAGGCCTCTCTTGCACAGACCTGGGTGGGACCAGCAAGAAAAATAATTTAATCCTGTGAATGTTTTCAAGGATTCTAAGTTGCCTTTTTTTCTGGTGCACAAAACATGAGCTTTCAGCACTATTTTTGAAGAAGCCTGGGGTGAGAGTCTCTGTAGCAGTTAGATGGCTGGCAATGAGAGCTAAGAAGTAGTTGCAGAGCAATGCTTCAGGCACTGCACTACCATGAAATTGGATTTCAAAAAGCCGCCAGCAGAGGCCCAGCTGCTGATATGTTGAATCAGTTCAGCTCCATGTTGCTGGAGTAATCAATACTGAATGACTAAACTAAATGAAGCAGTTCATTTCAGATTGGAAGAAAATTGAAAGCTATTTCATGGGAAACCTTTTCATTCAATTTTTTCCCACATCCAGTACAAAATAAAGCCAAGAAAAAAGTTTCCATGTTGATGTAGGAAGAAATTATTTACTGTGGGAGTGGTGAGACATTGGAATGCGTTGCCCAGGGAAATTGTGAATATCCCAACCCCAGTGTTCAAGGCCAGGCTTGATTAAGGCCTCGAGCAACCTGGTTTGGTGGGAGGTGTCCCTGCCCATGGCAGGGAGGGTTGGTGCTGTATAGTTTTTAAGGTCCATAACTATCAATTAACATTATATGATACTATGATTTATTTGTAATATTTAAGAAAAGTTTTCTTTAACTATCCCTTTGAACGACCTTAGTAGCAAGAATGTTGAGAAAAGAAAAATTAAACCTGTGCCAGAAAAGAGAAGACAAAGCATCTGGGCATGCTGGAAGTCAGGGGCTGTGCCAGCTGTGAGCTGGGGAAACAGCTGGGCAGGGAAAGATGGCAATGCTCTGTAAAGGTGGTGCCTTGCAATGGGTCACCTCTTCAGGGATCCTTTGAGGCTTCACTGCTTCACTTTCATTTCATGCACTCATAGTTCACTATTTTACCAAGACTGGGAGTTACTGTTTATTTCCAGTCTGCTTGGGAGTCAAGTCAGTGGGATTGCTTCACTTCTGCCACTCTTGCAGGAAAAGATCTTATGGAGAAAATCCTCAGTGCCTGCATGGCTTACTTGTATTTGTTTTGCTCCTTTGGCATTTGGAAAAACCTTGTGTTGTACAGGTACAGAGTAGCAGCTAGATCAGGATAGGATAGATTGATGTTTTCCTTCTTTAATTTTTATGATTCTATTAACTGCAGCTGGTATAAAGTTCTGATTAAATCTGTTAACTCTGCATTTGATTTTAGGGAGACACTATTTATTAGTAAAAGCATGATTCACTCTGTCTGCAAAATCTCACTGCTATTACAAGGTCATTGACGTCACAGTTTCTCATCATGACATTAATAATTTGTATTAATTATTTGTTAAATACTGATGGTGACCATCTGGATGGATTGCAAAAGCTGCCATCTGTCCCATTCTCAGGAATCATACAGAAGGAGGAAATTCAAGTAGGTATACTCCAAAGTGTTTTATTCAACAAGTGCTGCAATTATTCAGTCATGACGTAAAGCCAGCTTTCCACTAGAGGTGCATATAGCATTGCTGATCTAGGCAGCCCCCTACTGCATAATCACAAGTACTTTTTATTTAGTGAATACTGATGTAATTTGGCAACCCTTAGAAGTTGATAAAATCTGCTAAAGTTCAAAACCATTTTAGAGAAAGGATCAGAGTAAACATTAACAACCTCATTTGCTTAGGTTGGCTAACTTGAAAAGGCTGCATAGCATCAATGAAAATGCTTTGTCAATCACATTCTACACTAGATTAGTCTTAAAGTCCAAGGAAGAATCAAAGTTCACCTAAGTATATAAACTTCTGTCTAGTGCTCTCTGGTATCATTTACATGTTTAAGGAAAAAGAAAAATGAAGGAGAAGTCAGTAGCTATTGAGGAAATAATAGACGCCTCAAAAATAAAACTGGTGAGCAAATATTTTCTTTGTCTTCCTTCAATACTATAGAAGTGTTAGGTAGGAAATTGTGTCTTTCAGTTGCTTCAGTTGCAAAAAAACTAACTATGAAAAGCACAAATTCAGAGCTCCTCAGGCCTGTTTCCTGCAGCTGGAAGTGTCTTTTGTTATCACTGCCACTGCTGTTTTGAATGTCATGCGAATGTCAGATGAAGGCTTGCTTTTGGTATTTCACACAATTTAGTAGTTTGAGGTGCTAATGGGCAGTGTACAGCCCTCTTGCCTGCACAATTTACCTCATGCTGTAGAAAAGGTCTTCACAGAAAAGAGCATACATTACTTTGGGTCAGGAGAAGAACTGTGATCTACTTTTACATAGCTGCAGCATTCAAAAGCTGTGCAAAATGACCAAAAAGCTCAGCTCTGTCTCTGGCACACTAACAGACCAATGCCTACTAATCCTTCTCTATTTTGGGGGTAGAGCTCTGGCTAAAGGGAGCTAAAAGACTCAATTTTCATGCAACTGCAGTAAAGCTTCCTTAACTCTGAAACTAAGAGAAATTTTCTTTTTTCTTCTCTGATTCCCTCTTTCTAAAACGTAATTTTCTTTTCTGTTCTCTGGCTTCCTCTTTCTAAAAGGTAAACAGACAGAAATGAAAGTATTATTCAAAAATATACAGTTGTTTGTATGCAAGTACCTTTTACAAACGTGGTCTTATCACAGACCTTAACATTTGTTTAACAGCAGTAAGAGAAAAGGATAGTTAAAACAGGTTTCTAATTCTCCCAGTATTCATTCCTTATGAATTCCAAGCACCTGTGCAGCAGGATCTGCCAGCAAATTCCTGCTGTTTGGGGCCACCAAGAAGATTTGTTTTATCCCAAAGCCTCTGCTGCATCTTGTGTTGTTCTCTGTATACAGCAATGCAAGGCCTGAGGTCCTTAGGACGTGGCAGGCCATAAAGAAGATTATATTTAGCTCACTGCTCTCTGCAGCATACAGGTTATGATGCCTTCTGGAGAGAAACTTTATGAATTTCTGTCAATGGCACTTACAAAGATTGAATAAAAGACTTGTGAGCTCAGAGGCAACAACAGTGGCTACTTTGCTCTCCAGGTCCAGTCCAGCTTTTTACTGCAAGACAAAACTACCTTGTGGAAAACAAGGATTTCTTGTCCATTTTGATAAATACACTTCCAAAAGTACAACTTTAATGATCATCTTAGCACTTCCTTTTCCACCAGCCTAGGCCTTCAATGCCCTTTAATATACATGCAAAGTAGTTTATTAAGTAGCTGAGTATTTGCACTATATTTAAATTTATATTTATACATATTTATATTTACACTAGAAATATGTATTTGTGAATTTATCTGAAATCAAACACTACAGAAAGTATTTTCAACCAAAATGAAATTCTGCATGGTACACCCATGTGGAAACACTAGAACACAGAAAACTTACTGCAGTATGTTCAGAGGCTTAGATGTTAGATGACACCTCAGAGGACATAGTACAAAGCATAAAATATATAGAGTATATGATAGAAATAAATGTCTTTTTCACTTCTCTCTCAGCCTTATTTTTCCACTTGTTTGTGCTTTTCATTGCTTTTATAGGGAGAATTTAAATGATTTGATATATGCGTTTACATGCTGTATCCAACAAAAGTGAAGTAAGGTGGAACCAAGAATTAGTGCATTAGCTGGTGTTATTTGTGAAATAATAGTAAAAAAGCTAACAGATCTATCATTTAATTGGCATATTTTGTTTTCAGAACCTGGGGTCTAGTGGGCAGTACTCTTATGAATTGATTTCCAGCTGCAAGTTGGATGATGACATTATCACAGCTTCACTTAACTTCTGGACAGTGTCTGTTAATTTTGTGATCAGAAAAGTAAGAAAGAGCTAAAAACATACAATTAAAAGGCAGTAATTGAAAGGGCATGTACATCATGCAAAGGGTTGATTCTCCAGAAAATTCCTTTGCTTGGTCATATTTGATCAGACATTTATCTAGACAATGGACTTCTAAGTATATGACCAGGGCAGAAATGTACTATGACTGGAATATGAAGAGAGTTCATTTTTCTCTGATGAATAATGAACCACCTTGATGATCATTATTGGATGATAAAAAATGAACCAGTTTTCATGCATAATATATAATATCTGATATAATATATCTGAACATTAAGTCTCTGGTTGAGAATTGTGTAATTATGAAACATGTTAAAGATAAATATAGAAGGGGATACAATTTTTTCAGATGAAAACAAATCTGAGAAGGACAGTATTTTCTGCTAGTCTCTTTGCAAAATAAAAAGAGAAACTGGAGCATTTTTTAATTGTTATTGCTGAAGACCATTTGTACTCAAATATAAGTATTTTTTTTTTGCAACTGCAAAAGGACCAAGAATATTTAGCTGTAAATGGGATCTTCTAGATTCTGAGAACAGTACACTAAAACTTTGGCAACTGATAGTGCAAACACATCCTTACAAATAAAAAGGATAACACAGCTTATGTTCAACTTTCTTTAAGCAGCACAGCAATTGAGAAAGGAAGCTGAACCCTAGTCTTTCCAGCACAGTACTTGTATTGACAAGATTATGCATCCTGTCTGCAATAGAATTGAAAAGATGAAAAGTCACAATTTATTAAAACACACAATGAAGATACAAGAACTGCCCCAGTGTTTTCCCCTTGTCAAAACCTGCAAACACCCATTACACCAGGTATTGTTATTTAGAAGACAGATTTGTTAATATGTGTTAATATACATTTATTGATCAACTCACTATTTGGTCGAATGCAGTGCACATTTTGAGGTCAATTTGTGAACTTGAGAGATTGAAAAGGGGTTTTGTTTATCTGTCATTGTGAAGGCATGACAAGCAATCAACTGTGTTTTTATGTTTGATACCCCAGCACCACAAACACAAACTTTTACGGCATATGTGGAATGAACTTTGGACACAATTACATATTGAGATTTTTGTATTTGGGATGCATGTATGGGATAATAATGTTAACATTATACAAAATTCCTACTTTTGTGGTTTTCTCTTTAATTAAAATGATTAAGCAAGAAATAGATGGGTGAAAAATTTTTTTGTGGCTAAGATTAAGTAGCCTCATTTTACAAAACTGTTCCTTGAAGTGTTGCTATCAATTAAGCTCATGAAAACATGATTTAAGTGGGATATATTTAGGAGTGGGAAACGATAAAATATTGCACTAATCTTTTGCTTTCGATGCAGTCTGAGCAAGTACCAATTTTTACCAAGAGGCAAAACAAATTTTCTCTTGCAGATACAATACTCAACCTTTCAGGTTAGGTAGCAACATAGTCTCTCCTTGTGACAA
Organism: Zonotrichia albicollis; assembly: GCF_047830755.1. Lineage (NCBI taxonomy): Eukaryota > Metazoa > Chordata > Aves > Passeriformes > Passerellidae > Zonotrichia > Zonotrichia albicollis. The sequence goes on along the minus strand of NC_133822.1, from coordinate 59,356,774 downwards.
GTAAAGCCAGATGTGTTGTGGTTCCCTGTTAAGCTTGCCAAGTCTGCAGGTGCAGTACAGGCCATCTGACCATGTGTAACAGGGTGAATGACCCTCAGATTGCTCTGCACAGCACAGCAGCTGCTGTGGAAACGTGCCACACACTGCTACTGCAGGAAACAGGCACTCTTGGTGGGTTCTTTGTCTGCAGTTATTAACCCCAGAAAAAAGGACAGCAAAGGAAGTTCCTGCTAGCAGGACTATTCCTGCAACTTGCTTCCTACTTGCCTCTTTTCATGAGCACTTCTGATCCAGGCAGAATGAAGGTGTGTGGTAGTGGCAGTCTAGCCATGATCTCTGTCTTCTCTGGGGACATCCTGACCTTTCCAATCACCCTTGGGCTTGTGAGTGTGACTGTGAGGTAGCGAGCCCCTTGGAGAGAGGGTGGCATGAAACAGGACAGGCTATCCTGTTGTGTGTTTGCAGGTTCCTCAAGGGAAAGCAGGCTGGCTGATGAGCTGTTTTGACCTGTCAGGACTCTCCAGATGCCTTTGATGAAGAGCTCTTGATATCCTAGAGTTTGGCCATTTTAGACAACTAGAACATGTCATGTGTCTGTTTTTTAAAGATAAACACACCCTCCATCATGCTTGAGTAGAGACATCCTTTGGGTTTATGGAGAGCTGTTTCCTACTGGAATTAATCCTTTTTAGCTAGTCCTGCATATCCAAGGTTTGCTGTTGACAACCTTGTGTGTGAGCACACTTTAGTAAAATGCAGTACAGGTTATTTAGAAGGTAACTGAACAGAATTCCTTTCAGGTTAAGGAGCAAGCTAAATTAAATATATTAATTAAATGCATCAATAACCAATCCTTGATCTCAGTTTATTGAATATTTTCATTAGTGATCTTGGAAGAAAAAGATACATTTATGCTGATAAAATTTACTGAAGTAGCAAAAGTAAAAATATTGCCAATACAAAGAAGGATGAGGATATCATAGAGTAAGAATTATATGACTGTGATGACAGAATAGTCTAAATGGAAGGAATATAATAGTACTGAGTGGAAGGTCATTCATTTAAATACTAATAACAGGAATGTCTGCAGTAAGCTGAGAACTCATTAACTGGAGATGACAGAAAAAGATCTGGTTACATTAGTTGTTCAGGGGATAACTATAAGCCATCAAAATGATGGGACTGCATAAAGGAGATAAATATGATCTTAGTATCCATCATGAGACTGATTTCCAAGAGACATGAGGAAATATTCAGTGTGGGATTCACTGGGCATGAAACGCTTTGAATGCAATAGGCAAAAAAAGGTGTCCACCCTTCAGAAAATATAATTCAAAGCAGAAAAGGTACAGAGAGGCTCTTGTTAGAACATGTCATTACATGGGAGGTCTGTCTGAAGAATGATGGCCTGTCCCATTTAGCAAAACAAAGTTTCAAGTTAGCTATGTTCACCCCCAGTAGTCACCTGGGGAGAGGACATTAAAAAATGGCATATGTCTTAAAGGAACACAAAACAAAATAAAATTTGTCCACAAGTGGAAATAGAAGATAAGCTTTTTAACAATAACTTGCAATCAGTCAACTTTTTTAACATACTCCAAATAAAAACATTGGGAATGTGAAACCTAATTGATTTTAGACAGAGCATTATTGGCTCATGAACTAGATTATGTAATGATATGTTAAATGAACTCAAAGCCCAGGAAATGCTTTTTAGTCCAGACTGGGCATTACCATTTTCAGCAGAATTCTCAAATTAAGAAAATTCTAGCTTTGGAAAAGGGTTGGACTGTTATTTTCTAGCTGTGCAACACTCACTGTGATACAACCATCATGCTTACAGACTTGAATTTTACAGTAAGAAAAACATATTGTACAAAGATTTGCCAAATTTGAAAAATACTTGAATAATATGCCATCATGCAAGTGAAAACTGTTGTGACATAGACCTGTTCAGGGACTAGAAGTCAATTGGCATAGACAACCTGTCTATGATATATTTTTGATATATTTTATTGCTACATTCAAAATCCTTCTCTTGGAAAATATGGAAATGCTAAATCTTCCTTAAAATTACGTTATATTTAACAACAGCTATCATGATATAAGATTTGGAATACCACATAATTCCATTTCATAATGCAATGTCTTTCAATTAATGTTTTCCTTTATAAAACCCCCCCAAACTTGGTATTAGAGACTGCAAATTGTGATCAAAGCTGTCCATTGCTAGTCATCCATGCTGTTAATAAACATTCAGTTTTTGCTACACAATCCTGCCTGCACAGCAGTTCAGACCCAAGTATTGAACACGGCAATCTTCTCTCATCCTATGGATGAGACCTCCATAGGACATCTCTTGGACACTGTCAGCAAGAACAAGGTCACAGGCCCCTGTGAGGTGTATTCACTCAGGTAGTCCAGCTGAAGTTTGCTTTTATAATCGCTCTAAGCTTCAAAGTTGAGTATCTTTCAGGACTGAGCCCCATGAATGGAAATTCTCATGTTCCAGTCTTTGCACACAGGCATTGAAGATCCCATGACACTTTATACAAAAGGAAGTGTGTTAACCCCAGTGTCCTTGCCAAACGCTAACTTCGTTAATTACAGCCTGCTTTCTTCAATGCTCCTTGCAGTTTTAATTAGAAATTGTATTATTCTCTTCCTGTACTACATTGTCACTGGTTGTTCCCGGTTAACCATTTGCTGTGCTAAAGGTTGTTTATCTTTTATCCAAAGCTGGCTGTATTTCAGAAGTGGGAAAGATGGCACATTATATTCTGCTATTTTAAATATTTCTGCTCTCATTCCTCATGAGCCGCTTGCATTTAAATTCCCTGAAACATATACATAAATATAAGTATCATGAATGCAAGGTTGGGAAATTATGTGACTTACAAGGGCTTCTCAGAACAACACAGGTATGAACCAATATGATACCTGCAAGCTAAGTCATTTGTTGGTACCTAGGAATTTTCATGCCCAAAAGTCTATGTTTCCACATCTAAATTGAAAACAACAACATGGTTCTGATATGGTGGAATCAGCTGGGTTTTTAAAGCATTTTGGGATTCATCAAGTTTCACAGTGCTGTAGAATTGTAAGATCATCATTGTACACATATGGTATAATTGTGCCATTTTAAGTGATTTGTACCTTTAGTAACATTGTGTTGAATTTTTGTGAAATTTTGTGTGTGTATATATATATATATATATACACACACACATGCACACATACTTATCTTTTAATATAGGCCTGGAAGCTATTTGAAGCCTGAGTACTGCAAAAACTTTCCCTGCTTAAATGACACTATAAGCAATAAATTGCATTACAATGTATAGAATTTTGGTACACATCCAAACAGCTGGATATATTTTGACTCACAATTTCTATAACATATTGTGCTGTGTATTTTGATTTTATAATTTGAAAATTAGTTGCTTACAGATGTCTACACTTCTAAAAGAACTTCCTGTTTTGTCAGACAAAAAGCATGTTTCCTCTTATTGTATCAGCCAATTTCTACTATAAGATTGCTCAGTGTTCAGTAACATTAGCAAAGAAATTGCTTGGAATTTTCTATACTTAATATATCAATGCAGAGCAAATTCAGGAAGACAGTTTCAGCAAAATACTTTGACACATTTTTTGACTTTATATTATAAAAGTCTCTGGTAATCAGAAAAATTATTAATTTTAAAGGAAGCCTTTCTTATGTGATTTTTAAACTAAGAGTGTTTTGGAGATTTTCACGTTAGGAGCCCAGTGAGATTTCCTGAGAAGGTACACACTGGAGGCCTGCAACATTCTCCCCAAACTTTCTTCAGAGTCAAGAATAAGAGACAGAGATCATTCAGTTCATTTGGACACACTCAGTTGTCTAAAACCAGTCACATTAATCATTTTCTATTTCTTCTCCTGATCCTGAATCCTGATACTGAGAATTATTCCTTGCGCACTAATTCATAGCAGATTTTTTGTGCTAAGTATGAGTGAGTGTGTGAAAGGGAGACCACCAGCGGCCGTATCCACAAAGCCACTTATCTGTCATAGCGGCCATTGCAAAACAATTCAGATTTCTACTGAATCACAGAAGAAAGAGACAGTTGATAGTGCAATTGGCACTAACTTTCCATAGCATTTCTTGTCACCTGTGCCAAGATGACAAGCCTGTAGTTTGTCCATCTTCCTTCTGGCCCACCTTGTAGATGGGCTTCACGTTTACTCCAATAACTGTGACCTCCTCAGTTAGTCAGGACTTCTGGTGAATGACTCGAGATGGCTCAGTGAGCTCTTCTGCCAGCTCTGTCAGGGCCCTCAGGTGAATTTTAGACTTTAGAAGTTTAACTAGACTTTAGAAATTTAATTATCTTTCAAGGATAAATTTGAATTTCTGTCTGAAAATTAGAATTAATCAATTAAGTATCTCATGTTTGTATCAAGTTGTGGTTTACATGCCTGTTTTTTTCATTAATGGCATTGATAATCTACTAAATTGAAGACTGCCACCAGTGTCATGCAAATTATTGAACTTATATACACACCTGTGTGAACTATGTAAAGAATGAGAGATGTGTATTTCTCATTTGTTAGATTATTTATTAATTATATTATTTTCAGAGGTTACTATTTCCTATCATTTCACAAAAACAGTAGCCTAAGTCATATAACAGCCTTGCCAAAGTCCACTGGAACCTGGATGTGTGGGAATCACACTGACTCTCAATTTTTTATGTCCTTCTGTTTTCATATCATTTGAATAAACCAAATTCATTAACATGAATGTAGGAAGTAATTAAACATGATGAGAGCTAATATGAGTTCTCTCTTGTAATGTCTTTGTTCCCATCACTGGAACAAAGAAAATGCACAGGTAAAACTGCAGTGACTTCTGTAACACTTGTCAGTTTACCCCTCAAATGAAACAAAGGTACCTAACGTGAGAATGCTCTTAGCATTCAAATCCTGCATCTTAAACATAGCTTGTTCTGAGTAATACTCATCTGAATTCCAAACATTCTTTAAAAAAGTATTTTCATTGAGAGATCAAATGTATAAGCAGATTTTTAAAACTGATTTGGTGTTGTGCCTTATAATGGTATTCAAGAATTTTCAGTTTTCCTAAGTAATAGAGCTATTGTTTAAAAATGAGCAAGTTACTTATATTTGTTTAATAAGAATTCTGATTGCTTCATTTCACAGTATGTAACAGAACTGCGAGACTTTATCTCAAAATAGATACTCAGATTATCTAGTAAAGTTATTAGTTAATTTAACAAAATCATTATTTAAAAATAAAGCTAGTTTAAAATTCCAGTTTTAACATAAAATATAGGCAGCACTTCCATGGAAAAACTTCACACTGTGCATGTAATTGGGAAAATTGTCTCCATTCAAAGTAACTTGTGATGAAGCTCACAGTCTCTACAAAAAGAGAAATTACAAGAGTGATTCCCAGCAGACCTATGGTTGGTGTCTTGATGACCTGCCTGGAAAATTCCAGGTTGTATCAGGATCCATAGCTGATGGGCAAATCTGTAAAAACACATTTTCCTATCTATGAAAAACAATTTTCTTAAATAACTCCTAATTTCCTTTCATGCTTTACTGTCTCAAGTCAGTGTTTGTATCCACATATTTTTCACCCACTTTTTAATCCTTTTGGGTTTTTTTGGTGTTTTACTTTTGTTTACTTTTGCATTTTTTTCTCCGGGCCATGTGGACCCAAAATCAGTTTCTAAATCCTTCAGTGTTGACCACAAAAAAATCTCCAAAGATGTCAGCACAAATTTTATATGCATGATTAAAAAAGCCAAAAAAGTTTTTCTTTTACTGCAAAGGACCAGTGCTGAAAGGTTGGTCATAGTGTCATAGGAACTGAGCAAAGCCTGAACTGCTCTTCAGTAAAATTTTGCATATTTTACAGTTATTTCATATGTGTAAGTTATTCAAATAAAAGTAATTGTACAATTACCTGAAATCCACCTACATTAGCCTTACATTTCCTAGTGTTCATTCTATGGGTTTATTTAAATAATATTATATTATATTTTTTAAGGGAATAAGGATACTGGTACATATGATTATAAGTGTTAAAACCATTAGGTTATCTGGTCTATAATGACAACAATACAGCTCCTTTCCTCAAAGTATATTCTCTGATGTACTGTCCACTCTAATTTTAACTATTATATATAACTAGGTCCCTGAATATATTGCTGGACCAGGCCCTCTATGAGGTACCAATTCAGAGTTTAGAGTTGTGGTTAAGAGAATCATACTGGAGAGTATGGTCAAAATCAGCATGGTAAAGTTGACTTTCAACCTAATGGATATTTGAAGTGCAGACATGGCAACACTGGATTTAGAAAGTACAATTTGGAATCAATTGAAAAACAGACACCATGGCTCATATCTTGCCATCACTGTAGATCTGAAGCCCACACAAATGGCACCTGTAGAAAAATGGCAGACAATGACTCTGCTTTCAATTTTAGTTAATACTGTGTAACGGGAGTCCTTCCATTTAGATATATGTACATATACTCCTTCTAAAGAAAACCAGACTCATAACCAAAGATATTTTCTCCTTGCATGCATTGGTTTTTTAAAAAAATCTTTTATGTCTTTTACTTATTTTAAATTTTTTCCCTTATTTTTCTTTCCTTTCCTACCCCTCAAGCTATCTAGCAGCATTTTGGATATATATAACAGTGAACAGGGAATGGCACCAGCTAATATGGGTCTCACAAATGCTTCTTGCCCAGCTAATCTACCAGTAAAAAGGGAGCTCACAGGTAAAAACTCTGAGATTTTAGTATATAACTGCATAAGTAATGGGGTGTGTCTTAAAAGTTGAATCTTATTCATGAAAAAGATATTCATAATTAAATTCCTGAGAACTTTCAGTTTCTGGTTTCATTTAATGAAAAGAACAAAGATAAATGAGAAATGTTTTCTTTCTGTTCTTCTCTTTAGAAATTCAGAAACCCTCTGTTTGCTCTTGTTTTCATGAACATTGTGCTTCCAAAAAAAACCTTAATATTTTAGAAAACAGTATATTCTTCCACATGTTGGCTTCTGACCAACAATATAAATTATTATCATCCATTAAATTCGTTCCAGGGTAGAACAAATAGTTCTTTTAAAACTTTACAATAAGGCTATTCAAGGTAAAGCTATATTAGTGGATTACAAACTTTAAAAGTTACATTCAATTAATCCAAAGAATGCTAAAAATCATGTACAGTTTGTTAATGTCACTCAGAGGAAACAGTGAGTTTATTCAATATCTTACAAATCTGATTAACTCTTGCACTATGGGATGTAGAAAATCCATATTCATCTTAGTGTATTGTAAGTTTTATCCTGATGTAAAATACAGGAAATTGGAGAAAAATACCCCTCCATAGCATTTCTATACTCTTACATTTTTAAAAAGTGCCATAAAAAAATGTTAAGCAACCTGCCAGACTTGTGTAAAATTTAGTACTGGTAGAATAAAGATTTTTCTATGATCTGTTTCAATAATAAAAAAAGTAATGCGGTAAAAGGACTGGAAATCTGGTCTCTGTGACAAGAGGCCATTTTCAGAAGATGAAAGAAGTACTGGAATTGCATTTTACGGACTATTTTAATAAATGTTACTTTCTGTCAGAAGCAGATACAAGAGCAATGGCAAAGGAGAGACAAAAAAAGGATAACCACAATCTCAGTAAGTATACATTCATCTTCCATCTCATTACATGGAATGTATGGAAAATGCAAAACCATGATACATCAGCTACCACATCTCTGCTCCTCTTCTAGACCAGCCTCTCAGCAGGCCAACTCAGACTGCAAAAACAGCTGACCACAAAGTTTTCTTTCTTGAAAATTAATTTATGTCTCTGACTTTTGTCTTTCAAAATACTTTGCATATTGCAATTAATTTATTTCCATAAAATCTCCTGCTATTATTTTTTCACTGTAACAAACTTGATGTTTTCTCTAAGAACTACAGTGCAAAGCAGAAAAGAAAGGAGTCAGGTTATGAGAAAAACACCACTGAAAATCCAGTCGTCACACCTTATTTACTGAAGTGCCAAAGCAAGAGACTGTATCTCTTTATGGGTGATGGGGTAGGAAAAAAAAATTGCATGAGATAACTTCTAAGTGGTTGCTAACCTCTTAAGGTTAGATGGACAACAATGCAGATATGTGCAAATGATTGGCATGTTGGTTTTAGAGAAACAGTCTTAGAAAAGTAAAATTCATAGTTCAGTGTCTATTAGAACACTGAATATTAGAATTACAAAAATAGAAAATATTTTAGTATATATAGAATAGGAAAAAGAATGCCATCAGAATCATTACTGGGAGATTGCCTATAAAATTACACAATTTTTCCCTCTAAAGCATAATTTGAAACAAAAAGGCTGTAGGATTCTTTTTGGAAAATGTTGAATAAAGCAGTTAAAATTTTCAATTTCTCCTTTCCCATTCTTCCAACAGAAATAGTATGGGAGTTGGATTCAATGATCCTTATGAATCACTTCCAACTTGAGATATTCTATGATTCTATGAATTTAAACCTAAATTAGTAATTAGTTAATAGCCACTATTTATGTCTTTATTATCTTACTTCTGTCTTGTTTCTTTGGCTATTTGATATCCAGTAATCAAAGAGGGATTTATGACTTTACTTGTTTGAAATTCCATATCTGAAATTATACATCCACTGGCACAATGTGCTAGCAATCACTGTGGACAATATCCTGCTACTTACAATTTCCAGAAGGCATCCTTGTATCTGTCTGTAATTTTTTTTTTTTTGTGGGTTACAGGCAGACCATGAAGATTTTTAGATACGTTGTTAGCATATAATCTCTGAAATGCCAGTGCAGCTGCTCTCTGTCTTGTTAGGGCAGAAATGGGGAGTTTTGCTGGACTAAGAAAAGGGGGTGGGTAGGAGTTATCTGGAGCTACAAGGGGAAAGAGAGGCTCATCATAGATACATCAGGGATGCCATGGCTTACTGTTGTTTGCTTTGGTTTATCACAGTCCCTCCTGATCCCAGAAGAAACGTCTGAGAACTTTCCCTCCCCACTGGCAGCTAAACTGAAGGGCGCTGCAGACAGGCAGCATCTCTTTTGGCTGGGCTCCAGGTGTACACTGCAGAGCCCAAAGGCTCTCTGGACACAGCTCTGCTCTCTAAAGGCTTGGACATAATCATGCAGTGAATATAAAGGCTTCATCAGTGTGATTTACTCTTTTAAGGGGATCAGGTTTCTCAGTGATGGTCTGAAAAATCAGTTTTTGAAAGCTGATTGGAATTAAACAAACTTTCAATTTTGAGGTTGAATTAAGGCCTACATTTCACAGAAATGTTCTTGTACATTCTTATAACAAGGAGTAATAAAGACACTGGAAAAAAGTTCCTTTGAAAGACTGTACATTGAACAAAACCAAGAAAAGGGAGTTCAATTTAAGAAGTGGAACCCCTTCATGCAACAGAGTTTAAAACATTGCCTACCTAATGTTTCTTAACTTCGGGGCTTTTTGCTTGTAAACAAAGAATGTCATATTATAATCCTGTGCATGCAGTTTGAAAAATAATTTTCTAATTTGGCTTATATATAACTTGATTTTTCAAATATGGCTGATAACTCAGGATATCTCTGGAAAGGTTACAGATGCACATCAGGAAAGTTCTATTGCAACATGTTTCCAAGCTTAAAAATCTCCCTTTCCAACTCATTGACACAACCACTGCAAGTTTCTTTTCAGGAAAAAAAAAAGCAAAAATATAAAGAAAAAGGAATTCTGCAAGTGTTCACTTGTAAGGATATTTTTTCATTGCCTTGTTTTATAGCTAATGCTTAGTTGACTACTTTTTTATTAATATTTTAGAGTCTCTTACAGTGTAAATATTAATTAAACAACAGCTAATATGCCATTGGACAGTATAGTAAAAGCAAATTCTTCAATTTTGTTTGCCATGCAATTATTTTGCCAACACAACTGAAATATATCTTTTAAATTTTCCAGTTGCTCTGTGTTTTTGTACACTGGGCTCTCCTACAAGATCCAGCACATTCATTGCAATGTGATGCAGGGGCTCACTGAGCTGTACAGTCAGGAGGATTATAACCCTGTCTTCTGAATATGTGAATCAACACCAAAAAAACGGAGATGCTTTAATTTAAGTGAAATTCCTGTTTCTGTAGAAAGCAAGACAAGATAATGCATCCCCCCAAGGTAGAGGACATTATCAGAGTAAATAATAACACTCAGGTTGTTCCTGGAGCTTGAGCCTGCTAGGGAGGAAATAACTGACTGCTGCACAAACCGAGGAGCCTCACACAGACAGAAAGCAAACCATTTTATATACAGGAAGAAGAGGACTAAAAGTGATCCAGGTGGTGGGGCTGAGACTGAAATGACATGCTCATATGTGTTTGAAAAGATTGAAGTCAGCCTTGGAAGACCCGCTAGGATGCCCTTGGCTGAACACTTATAACTTAGCTCTACTGGGCTTTTTGTATTTATATTCAAAATTAGGCCATTAGACTTTAAGTGTACATCTCCAAACATGGTGGTTTTTTTCATTTTCTCTATTTTTTAAAAATGATCATAAATATTTTTTGTGCTATCCATCACCAAAGGAAAGATGTACAGGGGTGAAGTGGTTTTGGGACATAATCTTGTTCTGTTTTAGTGAGTGGATACAGCTGTAGTTATGTACTCTCTGTGGGTTTAAATGCTGGTAATTGTAAATAAGGGCTAATGAAGCTGTTACCTTGTGATTTGTAACAGGAGTTCTGCCAAAATATCAATTGCTGGGTGAATTGTCTGGTATCCCTGTTGGAGTCACCAGCAAGACTCCACTAAGCTGAAATCTCTGTTCTGTGGGAGCATGGTGGAGAGAGAATATATAAACATCAGGAAAAACAAAATGTTAGATCACATTTAGACAATATGTGACTATTTCATTTTCTAGAAATTGAATTGTAAATGGGGGGAAATCCTGTAGTTCAGGTAAGATACAGATGGTACTAATGATAGACTTTGTCCTGAGACTAAGGCAGAGACAGATAGGTGCTCATGTTGGGACTGCTATTTGAGGAAGACTTTTTCTATATATTGACTAACATGTTTTTAACTAATTAAAATGTTTTATGTGTAATTTCTCCAAAAATATTTCAGTGTAAAAATAGTAAATGTTTCTTTTTAACAGTTGAGAGAAGAAGAAGGTATAATATTAATTACCGAATCAAGGAGCTTGGCACACTCATCCCCAAGTCTAATGATCCGTGAGTTCAACTGTCTTTCCTATAATAATGTTTATAGTATTAATACAGGAGAAAAGAGACAGTTGTGAATATTGGCTATAGGATTGAGAAATGGGATACAAAATCTTCCATACCAGGTCACTGGCTCAGATCAGGCTGTTGAAGTAACAAACCTTTGACAGATTTTTTGTGCCTGTTGAAAAACTTATGTGAAAGCATAATAATATGAAAGCAATTTCAGGGTGTTTAAGAGAAACTGCCACTTAAAGGGAAAACAAACAAACAAAGCCAACCAACAGAAAGTCCATCTCTCTGTCCCTGAGCACAGTTGTGTGGTATCTCAGTAGAAGGAAGTAGTGATGCTTTCAGCTCTTGCCATGGCCCTCTAGTGGGATAACAAAAAATTTATGTTGCCACTGTCTGCCCTCAGACTAAAAGAAAAAAAGAATCAATTTAAGAGTCTGTAGACTGAGCATTTTTCAAAAGTCCTCAACTCATTGCAGGGAAAGCACCAGTCCTAAAATGCAAGGATAAAAGTAATAATTGCTATAATAATATCATTTTATACTAATGCATATACTTACAGAAACACAAAATGCATATTTCTTGAACTATATGCGCATTCCCTTAAAGCTTATATTTGTCATCAGCAGAAAAAAGCTGCCTTGGAGAAAAGCCCATTGCAGGATTAACAATTACAATTCAGAGTGATTTTTAATGCAGAACTTTAGCCTTAGATTTCTCTTGTCACTCAGGGAAGACTTAAGACAATGCAGCAGCATGATTGTAACTTGCATAAAATTGATTATACAGATTTTGTCTTTGTAATTTGCATGTCAATACAGATGTGCATGATACTCCAAATGAAAACATCTATTGATATTTCAGCTTTTTTAACCTTAAGACTAAGAAACTTTTGATTACATTAAGGATTTATGCAACAATACAAAGCTGTGTGAGGCTTGCACAAGTAGAAGGTTGGCTTTATTTGAAGTGAAGCCACCAGAGAGAAAGTTAACATACTGCATCCATTTTAGAGAATTCACAAACTCAGAGCCTTCTGTAGCATCCACCAAAGACTGGATAAAATGGCCATGTTTTTTTGTTATTAATATGGAATTAGGTTTTAAAACTGAATTAAAAAACACCTTAAGTACCTAAAGTTTTGGACATGTGATCCATTGCAAGCAGAAACTGATAGAAGCGTTTTAATTTTGCTGGTTCATCTTTCTGTATTCAATACCATTTGGGCAAGTAATTGAAAGATTTCTCAGAAAAACAGTGGATGGCACTGTTGGTTTGCAGCTATAAAGCAAAAATAGAAACTGGAAATGCAGCAATTAGAGATGGGCATGGGGTACAAATTGCAGTTGCACTTTTTGATTGCCTATAAAGGTGTTTCACCTACATGTTTTGGTGTGGATTCAGGTTGACTCTGTGAACTTAATCAAAACATTAATACCTAGAGTAATCATTTAAGCTTTTCTTAAAATGATTTACCTGGACCTGCAGTTTTGCTTCAGTAAGTGGATGATGGACTTCACCCTCAGTTTTTGGTGTTTCTGCCTGATGAAAAAGTTTCAGGTATAGACTCTGAAATCATTGCCTTATCTTGTTTTAGTTTGCAAACCCATGACTGAGTTCAGCAGTGTGACCAGACCCAGAGTGGTTTATGTTTACAAAGGCACAAGGTGAACTTAAGTATCTCACATTCTGAAGGCTGCTGTCTTCAAACAGCTGATAATCAGTACTCCTTTGGAAAGTAGGCCTACTGAAAAGCTTTTAAGCTGGTGCTAAGAAAAAAAAAGGCATCAAAACCTGCAGGGCTTTTGAAAAAACAGTTTGCAACACAATTTTGCTATAGCTTAGTGCAAGGATAAATTAATTCAAAGAAATGTAAGTAGTGGTTTTGGGGTTTTTTTGTATTTGTATTTTTAGGCAGAAATATATTCATTTGAGCATTTAAACAAAACATTAATTTTTTTATTGGCTGAGCAGATCAACATTATTATTACCTTTTGGTATGGTCGTGTTTTGCCAAATCATAACTCAGCATCCTTATTCTCTCTTTCAGTTCTTTCTTTTTACTTCATAACACCTTACTGTGCCCCCAGTCTGCCCCCTCTGCTTTGAAAGAAAGATATTTATCATGGCTTGCAATACCTTATCTGTAGCATTTTATCACACATAGCATTTTTGCCTCATATTGATTTCAGAAGATTCTTCTTAAAGTGGAAACTTAGTTGTAAAAGGAGAAAGCTTACTGATGCTTAGACTAATGACAGGGAAGAGAATCAGCCTCTGCATTGAAGAGCAAACACTACTATAACTAAGCCATTGTGGTTAGCATGCCTGTCCCAGATGGCTTGCTTCAAGAAGATTACATTCAGAATCAGAAGCAGAAAAGGACATTTTTTATGCCATTTGGAAACCTTTTGTGATTTATATTTCTTAGAAGTGCTGTGTGGGGTTTTTATTTCACTTTTGTTTTGTTGGTTATGTAGTGAGCTTGTTTGGCTCCTGCAGAGCTTCTGCAGGGACTTTCTTTTGACTGGATTAAACCCCTATTCTTTTCACTTTTTTCTTTTTTTCTTAATTTAATGATGAAAAGTGTGGATTACATTACATAAATGAATGGGTGTTTTAAGTTCACTTCATCAGCATTAGAAAATGAAGATAAGTGTAAGTTACAAAGAACTATGACTCTTTTGTTTAACTTTCAATGCTTAGATATCCAAGTGCTAGATGATTCAGAAATGCAAATCAGTTTTAAAGAACAAAATTCAAAAATAGAATTTAAAAATGCCAGAAATACTCAGCCATATTTTGCTGAAAAACTCATAACCTGCTCCTTTAATTATACCTGCCTTTCTATTTGTGTTCAACCTTTCAGAATCCACCTTTTAGGTGGTTAACAGGATTCCTTATTGTGATGGAGTCTGGCAATGCCAGTTTAATGGTAGTTGGACTTAAATTCCCAGAAAGCTAAATGAGAAAAAGGAATTCTAGTAATGTTGCAGAGCTGGAATGCTAAGAGAACTGCTGAGGATTTGGGCAGAAGCAGTGGGCTGCTCTCACTCTTTCCTTTCTGCTCTCTGCATTTACCAGTGCCTGACCTCTGTGCTGCCTGTGGACAGACCCTCTAGCAGCCAGCACAGACACATGCCTTGCAGAGGAAAAGCTTGTGTACACTCATGCTGTTATGAAGTGGAAACTTGCTGACTCTTTCAGAATAAAACACTTTGCAATTGTGCAAGTCCTCAAAACACGTACAAAGTCCTTCCAAGTACTTTGAGCAAATTTCTTTAGTTTAAAGATAATTTCTCAGAAACAGGGAGAGAAATGTTCTGCAAACACAGTTTCAGCTTTGCAAATGTATTTGTTATTAGTAACTGGCCTGTGTCTGGCAAGCTCTGTAACTATCACACTCTCTCAAACACTGCTTTTACTAATTAGTTCTAATCTTAGATGGCCACGTGCTCCCATCCTTCCTACAGGTGTTCAACTTCTGTAAACTAGTGAAGCTCCTTTGCCTGCAACGAAGTTTAAATAACGGAATGAGCTGATGATCAGTCTCTTTTCTATGTTTTGTTTCTCCAATATAGGAAACTCTACTTAGTGAGAGTTACATGTTTTGTTCTGGGCATTTGAGTTTTGTAGAGAGATTCAGATGATAAAGAGGAGACAGGATTCAGAGACTAATAAAACATAATGTGTTTTTTACTTTTTTTTTTTAATTTTCCATAAAAATCTTATTATTTTTGATTGGCCTCTGTTAATTAAACTCACTAACATATCTGTGGATTGCTAGAAACTTCAAATTACTCTACCACACAGACACACAGGAGCAAAGAAGAAATCGTCCTTTGCATCATTTCTGATGACCAGACTGGCAAAACATCTTACTGGTCTCAAATGACTTGGCTTGAATATAAAATTGCCCATGTACTTCAGAATTTACAGGATGGTGCATGCATTTAATAAAAATCATGACTAAGAAAACAAATGCCAAAAAAACAACAACAACAAAATACTGAAAACCAAAAAAATCCAGACCAAATGGAACTGAAAGATCAAAATGAAGAAAAGAATTCCTGCCGTATCTGAAGATCAGTAGGTCTATACCTAAGTTTTTAGAATCAAAACAGTTAGGAATGCAAGTATTTTGTCTGTTTTCATACAGAAACTTCCAATTAAATTAGTAACAACTACTAGTGATTCCTCAATTTTTGAGGGTTCTAAAAATGTCTTTGTAGGGCTTTTCATTTCAGTTTTTATCTCTAAGTGCAATCAACAAATCTCTAAAAAGCAAAAACTACGATTTCCTAGTGACATTTTTATAACTTTTCAGGTAGTTTTATTTACACCCAATTTAGAATTCATTGTTTTCAGAGAAATAACAGAGACCAAATAACTGATCAGAGACATTCTGAATTCCTCTTACGCACTTCTTGTGCTTTGAGTTAATCAGCTTTCAAATGTTGAGTTGCTTTTTCTTCCCATCACAGATGAATCTGCTTGCCTGCCTGGTCTGTAGATCTAGATGCACTTCAGACTATTGGTATGCAGGAATCTCACCTTTACCAACCCAAATTTGCCTTCATGCTCAGCAGTTGCATTGTTGCTCCCCCAGCCCTGCACATCTGCACAGAGCCTCTGGTGCTCTGCAGCACTGTCCTGTGGCTGCTGTCCCTGGGCTGCAATGAGTGAAGAGTGCCTGTGATGCAGAATCAGCACAGACACCTCCAGGATTTTCCTTAGGTCCTGGTAAAGAGAGACACAGAGTGAAATACATGTTCACTTCTAAGGTGATCAGCTGTTCCTTTGCTATGTTGCCTTCAAACACTGGAAGGTTCAGTATTCTTCATTTAATAAGAATAGGTTCAATAGGTTCAATATTCTTCATTTAACCAGTGTTTGTACATATGAGAAGTGATGTAGAACCATATGTGGGGTACACACACATGCACAGACACATACACGTGTACACAGTTTAAGGAACAGTCTCTTAAATAACAATAGTACCTCTGCTTTTTTATCCTAACTCTCCATTAGAGTTTTGCCTCTCAGATCTGTAAATATTACCACAAGAGATATCTATCCATATGTATCTCATGCAAAAGCTGACCAGGTCCATCTCTCTGGCAGTTTGAATCCAGGCATTAGGCCTTCAGGGAAGATTTATTCAAAACTACGAAAAAAATTGCCAAAGAAATAAAAACTAAAACTATCAAGGAAACATGAAGTAAAAGTAAGCCATATCACAAGATGATATTAAGTGTAACATGAATTAATTTAATCAAAAAACATTCCAAATACAGTAATGAACATATGACTTATTCATATGTCAATCAGAAAAATCAACCAAAAATAATTTTGTCTGATTTTGAATTCATTAATTTTTTTTTTGTGAAAACACTATGATATATTTTCTAAATGTGTGATATATTCAATTTTTTCTGCTGCTGTTACATTTCCTCAATTATTTCAATTTTTCAAGCTAGGGTTTTATTTCTAATTTCATAGTACTATATCTTTAGGTTTGGACCATCAGTTCAAACCTGTCTTAGTTTTGTTTTTAGCACTTATTAGAGACTAACCTCCTTGTCAAGGCAGATTGTGTTTCTCCATTTATCATATATAGCTCTTGTCTGAGATGGGAGTGGAGAATCCCTGTCTGAAAAGTTCTTGTCCTGCTAACTTTATTTATTTTATGTAGCTTCTTTATTCATGAGTGGTGTGGCATAGACAGACAAGCCCTTTACTGATTTCAAACTCCACTGTAATTTAGTCATAAACAGAGACCTCTCAGTATTTTTACCTAACTTTCTGAAAGGGTGTGGTGGAAATGAAACTGTGACATGGTGATGGCAGTGACAGGTTGTCCAGAAAATATGTCTACTAAAAGCTTCCTTAACCTGTACAGTTTAACCTAGGTAAGCCATTTGAGAGGAGATTGTCCTCTCCTAGGAGGGTGCCTGTGGGATGCTGGCAAGAAATTCTGTCCTCTCACCTGCTCAAGAGGGACAGGGACAGGAAGGAGAAGGCAGAGGAACTGCCAAGAGATGATTCAGCCATCATGGGAGAGTTGTTATTATTCTTCTCTTGGCTCCCAGTCCCACCTCTGCTCTAGCCTTTTGACCAGGCAATCATATCTAAATCAGAATACATACCCAAGACAGTAGGGTTGTAGACAACAATTATTTTCTCTCTGACCTCCTCAGCCTTGAATCCCAAAAGCTGTGCATTTCTGGCCTGCAGTACTGAGAGGAGGCCAGGTCCCTGAATACAGGAGCCTCACAGTTTGTGTGTTGTCCAGAAATAACTGACATTTGAATTTGAGCATTCTTGGATTTAAAAAAAAAAATGTTACTCCCAAATCTTTAGAAAATTACCTGAATTCTGTGGCATGGTTAAACACTGTGATGCTTTACCACAACTAATTTTGCATTTGCTTCTTAGTGTTTTAAAGTTATCAGCTCCATAAAGTTTTTTCCATGGTAAAGCCTCTGGAAAAACAGGGTGGTCTGGGTCCCTAAATCCTGTACCTCCCTGGCTTTTGCACTATACCTTCAGGCGATAAATCACTGAAGAAATCTCACAAGGTGCTCAGCCTCATGAGGGGAAGTGGAGGGGCAGGCACTGATCTTTTCACTCTCGTGACCGGTGATGGGACTCAAGGAAATGACATGAGGCTGAGTCAGGGGAAGTTTAGGTTGGAAATCAGGAAAAGATAGGTAGCTGAGCACTGGGAACAGGCTCTCCAGGGAAGTGGTTATGGGTCCATGCCTGGCAGAGTTCAAGAAGTGTTTGGAAAATGCTCTCAGGCACATGGTGTGACTTGGGGTGTCCTGTGTAAGGCCAGGAGTTGGACTCACTAATCCTGATGGGTGCTTTCCAACCCAGCATATTCTATGATTCTATGAATTAGGGAAGGTGATAATAGCTGGGCATACTTTTTTTCCTCCATAAATGACAGCATGTAAATATATGTCTTTGGAAGAGGTATTAAAAAATGCTTGTCCTTCCCAACATCAGATTCTTACTTGCTCTTAAAACAGCTTTGTGTTGGTTTGGGACAAGAAGATTGACCAACCTTCTGCTCAGCCTACGCAACTTGCAGTGAAGTAGATAGTTTGGATAAAGCCCATTTAACTGCATATTTAATGCAGTGAACCCATCCTGTATCATAAAATACTGAAATTTATTAGAAACTAAAAATTTTTAGCAAAATTCATTATTGTTCCAAGACCTTACTTAAAGGAATGTATGATTGATAAATGGATACATGAAAGTCTTGGACAGTTTAATTTGAACAAGTGTTCTGTTGCTAGTGAGGCTGCTTGTAAGCTGGAAGTCAAACCATGATTTCCTGAATGATGCACAGGATTAATCTAATTGTTTTGCAAAGCTTTTATTTTAAGTTGAGGTCTGCATATAGCTGTAGATTTTAACTTGTTTTTTAAATTGTTTCAAGATTTTTGAACATGATTTTTGTCATTCCCTAGTCATTATGGTTATGAAAGTGTGATTTTTCTGGTCTGTCATCAATGAGGAGTGGCATTCAGCACAGATCATTTTTTTCTCTACAAGCATAAAAGCAACCTCATTAGTAAGTCAGGTAAAAGAAGTAGTATATTCAAAATGATCTTTAAAAATTTAGGCTTAAGTCCTCAGTAATGTATATTTCCTAGTTCATTAATGCAGAAATACTGCACATAGATTTTAATCTCAGAGTTAATAATAAAAGCAATTTTCACTAAAAATATAAAAACTGTAATGGTAGAATCATGATATTGCATTTAGCTCTCCCACAAAAAGTCACTTTATTACTTTCTTTTGACACTTATTTTCATTCTGGGATTAATTTTACTATATAAGGGCTTCTTAACTATTCTATTAAAATTTCCATTCAGAAGCAATAATATCTAAGAGTGAATAATAGTCATGTAAATCATTATTTCATATTAATGTAAAAGATTTTGTAAGTTCTTATGAATTCTGCTGACATGCACAATTGTGAAAAGGTTATCTCTACATTCTGCAGTGATATGCGCTGGAACAAAGGAACTATTTTAAAAGCATCGGTGGAGTACATCAAGTGGCTACAAAAAGAACAACAGAGAGCCAGAGAATTAGAACACAGGCAGAAGAAATTAGAGCATGCTAACAGAAGACTTCTGCTCCGAATTCAGGTTTGTATAAGCGTTGCCATGAACTACAAAGCTTTCTCAGTACTTGTCCCCCATTAAATTTTGTTAATCTATATAATTTTTCCTCAAATTACGTTTATTAAAAATAAATTGACTTTGCCTTTTTATTTCTGTGTATATTGGGGAGGGCGTATTCTTTAGATTTCTAGGAAACTTCTTTGATAATTACACTTTGCATAAAGTAACTAGTGGAAAAGTAATAAAGTATTTGTACAAACAGTTTCATGTGTTAGAAACAAAGACAAAAAAAAAAAAAAAAAAGGAAATAAGCATATTTCTGCAGCCAAAAATCAAAAAATCAATGCTGGTCACAAAGTTCCCTTCAGTATTTTAATTTTCCCTTTCAAAGTATTTAATGCATTAGGCTCCCCAGTAAAAGACTATCTTATGTTATGTCTGCTTTTGACACTAAGAGGTAGAATATAGCCCTTCATGGCTTAAAAAGCAATATTCTAACATAGACACACACCTATGGAAATGGGATGGGTAGATAGGTAGATATAAAAGTGATCATCTTACATATATTGATTTACTTATATATCTGTATAATATTAGCATTATCAACTAAAGAATTTTTTTTCTCTAGACAACAGCTTTATAATGAATTACCAAGTTGCAACATTTTTCCGCTACCTTCATTGCATTCGGTGTGCAATGGTTTTAGAGAGGCTGTCCTACCTCTTCTGCTCCCGTATAATAGTTACTTAATGACAAAAAGGAATATAAAAACGCTTAGCAAATTTTCTTAGATAAGAAATTTTATATTTTAAAATTTAATCTCACAACTGGGCAAGAGGTACAATAAATTTTCATGCATGATGTGTGTATTTTCTGCAATTGTTCTGAAAAGAGTGTTTTCTCTTTTAAAATTGTTGTCCAATTATTTCTGTTTGAAATGTTAGGAACTGGAGATCCAGGCGCGTGCACACGGCCTTCCGGTCATGTCTTCGCTCAGTGCTGTCGATTTAGCAGCACAAGTCATCAAGCAGCAGTCTTACCCAGAGGAGAACTCTGTAGACTACTCTCAACAAATGCCTCTGGTACATGGACAAAATTCTGATGTCTGCGACGGATCTACAGCCTTTTCTGATCCCCTTTCTCACTTCACGGATTTGTCCTTCAGCGCAGCTTTGAAAGAGGAACAACGACTAGAGGAGATTTTACTGGACGACACAGTGTCACCATTTGGAACAGACCCACTCTTGTCCTCCACATCTCCAGCTGCAT
The DNA here is from genome assembly GCF_047830755.1 of Zonotrichia albicollis. Classification (NCBI taxonomy): domain Eukaryota; kingdom Metazoa; phylum Chordata; class Aves; order Passeriformes; family Passerellidae; genus Zonotrichia; species Zonotrichia albicollis. The sequence goes on along the minus strand of NC_133822.1, from coordinate 59,336,058 downwards.
CAAAAGAGAGCAGCAGGAGAAGCAGCTTTAGCACAGATGATGGAGATGACTTATAAAAGCAGAAAGGGTCTCATACTTCTCTAAACATTTGTTAAAAGACTTAGTTATATGTAAGCGTGGTGTTTGCTCTTATTTTAAATACCTACAAGGAGAGACACTGTAAGAATCAATTACTACATGACAAGGATTTCAATCAGCCCTTACTTCGCAAGAAAATAAGATGGACATGAACCCATATCACTCTGCCCCAAATTCACCCTCTGTTCACAGCCAACATTTGCATAAATTTCTCTTCACTGGGAATATTTTTACTATCACTTCATGACTTTTATCAGTACTATGAAAATGGTTACCAAAAAGGAATACCCATGTTGCAAAACTGTATTCAAACTCTTTTCACACATTTCTCTGATACAAATATGAGATTTAGTAATTTGCTAATTTCTTTTTTTTCTTTTTTTATAACTAAAAGTTCTACAGAATTTGAAGCAACAGAAAAATATTTAAGCTGGGAACTGTAGAGATGTTACAGGTTTTAAGATCTAAAAATGTCAGATGGTAATGCTTTTACACAGGCATGAAGTTTAAACTGTGTGGGCTTCTCTTTAAAAGGACAAAATCCATTAAGCTTTCTATGGAATGCCTTTAGTTTTTTTTATTATTATTTCTTTTGTAGGAAAAGGACACTCTTTTAAATATCTATTTTAATGACACAGAAGAAAACTGGAAACTAATGCCATGACAGTGATTCAAATGAACTCAGACAGAAAAAGATACAGCATTGCAGCAGCAAGACTGTGTGGATATACAAGACAGCACAGACACTCCACGTTACACTTAGCACAATTTAAAACAAGCACTACTTGTGACAGTGCTATGTCAGCTATTTATTCCAAGAATATTCAAACTGTGTACTTTTTTATATGGAAGAAATTGGAATTCAGATACAATACTGGGCTGCTGGATGACACTTTCAGTGTCCTTTGACAGCACAGTGGGGCTTTTGCAAAGGGACTCTATCTGTGCATGTGCTTTTGATCCATTTGGAAGCAGAGGGAAATGACAAGATTCCCATTGCATGCACTCTAAACAAGAATTTAATTTCATATTTGGCTTTGGACTCCCTGCAGAAAAGCTTGAAAGGAAGACTTGTCAAACTGAAGGCAATATTCAGAAACACTGATGTGATGCACTGCCTCTCATAACCAGCTTGCTAGGAGGGGGCATTCAGAAAACTCACTTCTATACATAGTGAAATTCTGGAAAGTGATGTATGCTCCTAAAGAACATTAAGTGCAATCATTCCAATTGTAATATTAAAACATAAGAATATAAACTGAAACAGGTTCTTCATAGCTCTTCCTCAATCAAAGCAAAAAGATCACATTGGGGAGTAGTTATGGATTAACCCAAACCTCATGCAGCCGCCAGAGTGACTGGGGAGAGAATTGGAAGGGTAAAATCTGGAAAGCTCTTGGATTGAGGTAAAGACAGTTTAATAGGGAAAGCAAAAGCTATGCACACAAGTGAAGAAAACAAGGAATTAAGTCACTGCTTCCTATGGGCAGGCAGGTATTCCACCATCTCCAGGAGAGTGGAGCCCCATCACAGCTAATGGTGACTTGGGATGTCAAATGCCATCACTCCGAACATCCCCTTCCTCCTACTTCCCCCACTTTATGATTTGATATGGAATATGGAATATGGAATATGGAATCCCCCTCAGAGGGGGACTTGGTGTGGAAAATCCCTTGGTCATTTGGGGTCACCTGTCCTGGCTGTGTCACCTCCCAGCCTTCCATGCACCCCCAACTTCTTGCCAGTGTGTCAGCATGAAAAGCAGAAAAGGCCTTGGCTCTGTGTAAGCCCTGATCAGCACTAACAAAAACATATCTGTCCAGCACAAATCCAAAATACAGCCCCACACTAGCCACTGTGAAGAAAATTACCCCAGCTGAAACCACCACAAGAGTTCTGTAATGATTCAAAATATGTCTCAAAAATGCATATTAATTGTGCTGTCACTGAGCCTACCTCACTTCAGAAGTGTCACAGGTTTGGAAATAGTAAGAGATCAGTGGATCACTTTTTGCATGAACATTTAAAGTTTTTAAAAACATACTATCCAAAACCAGAGCAATTGTTTTTTACCATTGCCTCTTTTGTTATTGGTACCTGGGCCCTCCTAACAGTCCTTGTGAGGTTTGTGTTCCTGCCAGGCCACAGCACATGCCTGACCAACCCTGGCAGTGTCACAAGAGTTTCATAATTGGAAAATTAGCAGGTGGATAATAAATCACACTCAGATGGCTATGAAAGATGATGGTGTGTCCAATTTCACAAGAATATTTACAATTTTAGGAATCTCAAGGTTTTCTATGAGTTTGTACAAACTACTTGGATGTAAGGTGACTGTAAGCACAGACCTGACCATTAGAAGAGGCTTTAATACACTCCCACTTCATGGATAAAAACTAGAAAACAGACATGTTCTGGTAATTTTCTTTTGTTTTGCTTTGGTGTTTTTGTTTGTTTTTTAATTTTTTTGTTTGGTTTAGCTTTTTTATTTTGGGGTCTTTGGGGTGGGTTTTTCTTTTTTTTTGTTTGTTTGTTTTGTTTTGTTTTTGTTTTTTGGGGTTTTTTTCTGTTTTTTTTGCACTTTTTCTTTGTTTTGTTTTTATAGCATATCAGAAAGACAAACAAGTATTAACCAAAGATAACTCAATATAGGACTCACCACCATCTTAATTGGGTTAAATAAAAGAGGAATCACTTTGACATAGTTTTGTCAAAGACAATTGCTAATATTGACATCTGAATACAAAACACGATGAATTAAAAGTAACATTTATGCCCATATTATGTCTAGCCTCATATGAGTATTGTCCATTTCAGCAGATGAAAGGAAGTGTTATTTGGTTAATATCAAATGCCATTTGTCCTTGTACTGCAGTTTCTACTACATTAGTTTTAAATACACCAGTGTGGATTGCTCATAATGGAGAAAAAGAAATTAAATATGAATGTATTACATGATTTTCCCATTGAACTTTTGCATGTGAGTTAGACCATACTTCTGAACTATACTGACTTTAAATAACATCCTGAATTTCATCACTTTTATAAGCACTGTTCTAAAAAAACATTATAGTGCATCCATTAAATTTTTTAAAGTTGATTTTCATTCTTCTGACAATTGCTTCAGTCTAAGGGACCAGAATTTTTCTCTCTGTCCTTGCATGAGAAACTTAAGATAGTCAATGCTCTTTTTGCAAGGCATTGTATTGCATCTATCATTGAACATACTCAGGCTGTTTTCCTGCACACAAAGCCCCCAGCTCCCTTGCCCAAAACAACAAATACATCAACCCTCCTAGGTGTTTACTATGGCAATGGTATTTTACCAAAATTGCATTTTTCTCTAGTAGGAAGTCATCATAATCAGTATTTCAACTAATGATTATAACCTGGGTTACAGGCTCACCCTTGAAATTAAATGGTGGTACAGACTGCAAAACCAGCCTGGGACATTCTGGAAATTAAGAGATGCTGCTGAAGGTATTTAGGAGATGCTTGTGCTGGTAGTCACATCCCAGACTTTCTGGAGTAAACACTCCCTCTCCCACCCCAGGCTTGGAAACCACGCTGTGAAGCTGAGAGGACTTCTAGGGTAGAGCCAAACCCAGCCCTGCCAGCTTCTGCAGAGGAAAGGGAATTCATAACTACAGGGCCAAATCCTGACATTTCCTGTCAGGTAGAATTTCTTTGCTGTCCATGCAAGTTTTATTGGGCTGAGTTGTGGTGCAAGAAAAATAAAACTTTTAGTTATTTCCAACAGAGATCTGTTTAGTGAAATCTCATGAAAGAGATGCATAATATGCCTGTGGCTCTGGGCCTAGAAAAGAATTTGAAGTCTTGCGGATCTGGACCTCAAGCAGGGTAGGGGATAGAAGAACTGGCTATTTTTGTCAAGATGTATTAAATGAGGAGTTATTGCTTGTTTTCAGTAATAGCTGTTCAAAGCTGGTGGACTTATTCCTACAGAATCCACAAAACAGCAGACTGATAATTACACAAAGGGAAAGGGAGTTGAAATATTAACATCCTGTTTAATACATGACATGGATATAGATGCTATACTAAGAAAATAAAACTAAATTATTTCATTGTGCACAACATGGATAGTATGAAAAGGTACAGTAAGTGCAAACAGTTTTAACAAACAGAAACACAGTTGCTTTATATAATAAAATAACTAAATAAAATTAAATTGCTTAATCTTAATAAGAACATTGATATTATAATGCTTTCTGAATTTAATGGAACTGTATATATAAATGGAGGATGTAAAATTATTGTAATTTAAAATTATGTTAAGTCTCTTAGATAAGTAAAGGCATTTACATTGCTATTATGAGACTGTAGAATATTTTTATAATAATTGCTATTTTTCATTGTTAACCATATAGTATCTTGTTTTCTAAGTCATTGTATGCAGACAGAATGTACTTTATTACGCACTATATATGCAATCTTTTTACAATTACATTTTATACTTGTGGGCATTTTATGTTTATTGTATGAATATAATTAAAGGACTGAAATGAAAACACCTTTTTCATGTCCCTTGTGAAACTTCCCTGTCCAGACCCTCAAAAAGGCCACCAAAAGGCAAGCTAGTAACATCCAGTAAGAACATCTGAGATACCTAACAGACAAAATACTTCACAACAGCTAAACATTTAGTCTATTATGATACATCATGATCCAGTAACATCCCATTAATAAAAATAATTGATACATTCTTTAATATGGTCTCCTGCCATCTGCTTATTCCTGCTGCTAAGGCTTTGATTTATGGAAAGTATTTTCAGAATGTTGCAAAATTGCTAGCAGGCATGATAATATCAGTTAAATCACTAAGAAGCTCTACAAAAACCTTTTAATGTACTAGATGTTCCCCAGACAATCTAGGATAAACAGAATATTGTATTTTAAGATGTAAAACATTTTTTAAAGCCCATAATTAGGTACATTTGGCACTTAAAGATACTCACTTAAGGAAGTTAGTTAAGGATTCAGATTTCATTTTGAATTTCTAATACCAAAAGTGCTGCCTTCTTTAGAAGATATTTGGTGCTTTCTGTGCATGAAATGTTGCAAAAGTTGTTGACTAGTAATACAAATTTCAACTACTTATGCAATAGTTTATAATTTCATGTAAAACAGTGCTCATTTTTTTGTGTACATCAGATAAACATTTTATTTGTACTAAAGATTTCTTCAGTCTCTTTATTTTTTCAAATAATTAAGACACCCCTATCCGTATTAAAATTGAATATTATTATAAATATTATTTAAAGTTCAGTGATTATCTATGGAGAGAAGCTTTGCTTTTTTCCATATTTATTATGTACTTAGGATTTGACCATAAAAGGTACTCAGCTCCTTTGTGAAGGGACTGAAAGCCCCCACTTTGCTTTGTAGAAAGCCAATGCTTATCCTGTTTTGGACTCAGAGACTTAATGATTAAATAAACAATGACAGAAAATAAAATCAGAAGTTATTTCAGAGATTATAAAAGCCCTATGTGCTACACTGCTTGATTAAAAGTAGTGATGTTTGCAACTGACAGACAAACAGATTTAATGTCAGCGTCATTTGTGGTGACAGCCAATGGGAGATTAGAAGAAAATGTATGAAGTTGTGATAATAATCAGATCAAAAGTCTAATTATAAAGGAGACTGCAGCAGTGAAGTATGCCAAGGCTTATTGGTTAAATCACTGGTACCCATCAAGTTAAATATATACCAGTTTCATTAATTGGCAACCACAAGACAAGTGTTCTATATTCAGAGTGGTGATGATTTTGATATAATCCACCACATTGTGGTTAAGTATATGATTCATGTAATAAGAAGAAGGTGCCTCCAGGCTATTGTTCCTACCATGGATTAAAATTTACATATTGCTTCTCCTTATGTCAAAACATCTGGTGCCTGCAAATGTTAACATTTCGTTAAAAAGTTTCACAAGATAGGAAAAGTGGATTGGAAACATTGCATGTGAATCACTCAAGCATTATAATGGAATAAGAAGCTGAGTTATGAAGAGGCAGATTAAACAGTAGTATAGTCAAAGAGATTCATATGCTTATGAGTTCAATACAACACTTTGTATAAGAAGGAGAAACGCCTCAAATCATAGAAATAAGCAGTGAGGTTTTTTTCAAATGTCACTGATATATAAAATCTCAGTCTCTCCAAACTGTATTTTCTGGCCCAAATAAGATCCTTGTGTCTAAGCATATGTACTTAAGTGCTAAGATTGCGTTCAATACATTCATTTAATTCATTCACTTTAAGATGTTGGCATCCTTACCTGCCATGAAGTTTCCTGACTCTTATATTTACTTTCCTATTTTACAGCAGCATATATCAGGGTTGAATCTCAAAAGATTTCACTGGCAAATTATCTTAATTGTCTTGCCTCCTTAGAAAGCCTATCAGTCCTTGCATTAGCACCTAGATATAGACTTGAGACCTTTTCCTTTTGATTTCCAGGAGGGACTTAAGATATTAATTTTCAGTTACTGAAATTTTGTGGAGTTTTTTGGTTTTTGTGTTTTGTTTTTTGTTTTTGTTTTTTTTTTTGGTTTTTTAATGCTAGGTTGTCAAGAAAGCTACAGATTGTCAGAAAGTTAATCACAGATAGCTGTGATTAGCAGCCACATTACTGCTGGAAACTTTGTGTGAAAGGAGGCAATAAACAGTTTTCCGTGAAGGACCTTGATTCAAGTGATATCACATTTATTAATTTTCTGGAATCAATGCATAAATATTTCTAGATGGATGTTTTGTTGCGAAAGAGGAGCAATTCAAAAAGCAGTGGCTCTTCAAAGTGCTTTTGAATTTTTAAAACATACTCCTTGGATTAGAAATTTACTTTCAGGCTTCTAGAATTCTAGAATGTAACATTTATGTGTCCTGAATCGCCACAAAATCATACCTCTGGCATGTCTCAGGGCCACATGTCTGTGAAGCTGAGGCATCAGGGAGACAGCATTTGCTCCGTTCTGCAACCAGTGCCACAGCCAGAAGGTTCGAATGGAAGGAGCCTCTGGTGGTGAGCCCATGGTCCCATCTCTCCAGGGAAGGACACCTCCTCCCTGCCTCACTTTCCATCTGGATTTCTTCTTCAGATGGCTGGTCACAGGGCTCCTAACCATCCTGCCTCAAATCCAGAGCTGTGTCACTTTTCAATCCTGCTGACATCCAACAGGTTCAAAGTCTGCAAGTATAATACTGACATTACACAATCTGGTATTGGCCCATGATACAAGCAGGATTTGGCAGCATAGTTGAGCTCTTCTGCAGACCTCCCAGACTTCTGAGCCCAAGGAGATTTGAACAAGAGGGCAGCCAAAATCTCAGACCAAGAGCACTCCCTCCTACAAACCCTCTGAGAACATTAATTTTGTTAAGGGTGGTTAACAGGAGTTTTGGTTGGTTTTTATTTTTGAGCATTTTACTGAAAAAACACGTTTGTACATTGAATTTACTTCTAATGAGCCTGTATTCAGTTCCCAAATATTCAAAACTGTTTTAGTTTGATGCTCAGAATTTGATAAAAATATGTGAGCTAAAGTATTTTATTATACTATTCCAGGAGTAGGTTGAGTTAAAAGAAATGTTTCTTTTCAAAACATAATGTGACAACCTTAAAAGTACTTAACATAATATCTTTTTATCAATTAATTTTTCTGTGACATGGGCACCTCGAGTCATTAGGGAGAGGAACCTCAAAAAAAGAAATAAAATTGTATTTCTACAGAGCCACTTGGAAAATAAAGGCAATAACAAAACTAATTGCAGAAATACCATTCCATCATTTCCTCTGGAAAATAGTTTTTACTGTAGAACAGTTAATATACAGAGCTAGCTTGCTATAAAAACAAACTGACAAAAAGCAATTTAGACTTACTGTAAAGTAAAGTAAGAATGGTCAATTTTAAGCATGGACCAGAGAACTGGCTCCTGCAATGAGCACCCAAGGGTCAGTGTCTCCACTTGGAAATTTAAACTCCAAATTACTTTAAATTTGACTTGCTCTTTTGCAGTGGGCAGAGAGTCCTTCAGGCAAGTGAAAGCAAAACATGAGACAGCTGAAGTTAAGGAGCATAGAAAACAAAGGAAGATACATCCTTGATCCCAAAATGTCACAAATGGAATTTGGTACACCCAAAGGAAGATCTCTGCTGAAGGGCAAATATCATCCTGAGAAGCAGGCAGAGGAGTACCAGGCTGGGCTCTGGCAGAACCTGTCCCTTCCCAAAGGAAAAGAGGGGAGCTTATTTCAGTGCATTTGCAGCTTTCGGTAGGGTAAGTGATGAGTACCCCTTCTTGCCCAACTCTCGCATTTTCTCCCTCTTCAAACTGTGCCTCATTCTGAAAGATAAAAAATATTCTCCCCTCCCTTCTTCACTGTTCTTCCTCCCTAAGAGGCTGGTGGAAGTGTGAGGAGCATCAGCTCCTTCTGCTTCTCAGGGAGCAGCAGCTGCAGCTCCAGGTGAACCTGCCAGACCAGTCCATGCTTTAACATGTTGGCAGCTCTGCAAGAATGTGGATACATTACTGGTGACAAGTATTTCTGTGATTATTTCAAAAGGCCAGATCGGGTTTTTATATATCTTAACCTTAAAATTATCAAGCATGGGAGTAAAATAAACATATTTGCCCTTTAAGCCTTGTTGCTTCAGAAGAGCTAATTAAGTTTTGATGCTCAGTGTATTGAAATCCAGTAAGAAATAGATTTGATTCCCTCAGACCTGAAGTCCCAAACTGGATGGTTGTTGGCTTCAGGCACCCTTATTGTTGCTAGGAGGTGCTCATGGCCTGTTAACATTGCTGGTGGGACCATCTTTTCATCAAGAGCATGTTGGCCTAACTGAAGGTTTCCTTCTAAATAAGGGTTCGTGCTCACAGTTTCAAATTTATTTTTTGGATAATTAAGAAAAATATGATTATTACTGCCACCATCAGCCTCATGTCTTGTTCTGAACAGTGAAGTAACACAGAGAATTAAGTAAATTACACACGAAAATATTTGCAAAAATGTCCCTATTTGGACTTTTCCCTTCAGAGCCCATTTCCTGAAGCAGATGTTTGAAGTTTGAATACAGGCTATGAATTACTTCATTTTGGAGATCTAAGTTCTCAAGCAAACTGAGACCAAGTGATTCAGGACTATTAATTCAGTGGGATGGCAGCTTTTAAATTTTCTTTCTTTCTTTGCTTAACTGTATGGTAAAAGTGTTTATGCTAGATGCCAGTAGCAGCCAAATAATGTAAAAGTAGAAACAGAGACAGTGATGTGGTTTTCAGCCAAATCAGACTTCTGGAATATATGGAAAAATATGGACACAGATCTTGTGTACAGAAATAATTAAGGTCCTAAGTGTCCCCCTCAAATTCGGTCTGCTGATATGTGGAGATAAGATGTTACTCAGAGAGCAGCACAAGGAACTGATCTTATATAAAACCTTGCAGCAGCATCACACTTTCCAAGACTTGATTATTTTCTCATTTATGAAGTAACTTCATAAAGTTACATCACTTTTCTATTCCATTATTAGAGCACATCTGCCATCAAGAAGGCTGTGGAAGCCCTGTTCCCATTTAGTGCAAGGTCCTGCTTTATCTTCTTTGTCTATAAAATGCAGGGATACTTAGGTCTGTATTATAAATAATAATACATGTATGCAATGGATGATTCTAATGATGTAGTTCAGTTTCAGGTTTTTACTGCCATTCATAAACTGCTTCAGCAGACTTGTTGTAATTTATGATATCAATAGAGCCCCTTAAATTACATCCTAGATTCTGCCTTGTATTGCCCTATGAAAGAAAATGGCTTTGTATCCAATATCAGTGTAAGAGGAGTGCTAAAGGGAGAATGAACCAAAAGTCAAGTGCCCTTTATTGAGAGCGAAAATTGCCTTCATGGTGTGCAATATGTGAGAACTGAACACTTGAAAACAACTGCTGCAATCCTCAACTTAACTGTTTGCTTTGTACCTGTGTGGAGCTCCCTAACACTGGTTTGTGATAAGCTTGTCAGAATCACAAGAAAGGTGAGTGCATCTTTCACTGTGCTGTACTTTTTGGACCCACAGCTTTTAACTCTGAGAATGTCAGGGTCAAAATACCTGCTGAACATTTTTGAATTGTCCAGTCTGATTCAGGATCTTCTGTGTCTTGCAGGGACTGTCTACCATGCCGTGACCTCTTGGGGCGAAGCAGAGCTCCCAGGCTGAAAATAATAGTCCTGAAGGCCATGTTGCCCAGAGTAGTGATGGCCCTTGGAAAAGAGCCAAATATTCTTGGCAGTAGCATGAATCTGCACTGACAGTTTTGAGTGTTTCCAGTCTTGACCCATGTACAAGTACAAGTTGTCTTGTCTGCCTTTGTCAGGCAAGGGGATAAATCCCAATGCACCCATTAGAAGATGGATCACAGCATGGTAGGCGATTGCCTCCACAGTTTTTTTTCCCTTTATTCGTCTTTCTCCTGTAAAACCCTCTAAGGAGGTCAAGAACTGCAGGTGGTGAGGGGACTCTTCAAAACTAGCAAAGAGAACTGGCCAATTTAGCACTGAGTTATTTTAATGCAGGTGCTTTCTTCTTCTGCAATGTGTAAACCTTCCTTGAGCAGAGGACTCCTGGGGGTTGTGGCTGGAGGGGATCCATTACTGTCTTGGCTCCATCAAAGCTCTTCTGGGGACAGGGAGGTGACGTGGAGGCACTGAATCTTGCTGGGGGGACAGCTCATGTGGTTCCCCACCACATGAATGCTTTTATTCCTGTCTAAGGAATTATATTCCACTGTTAGAAATCAACAGAAAATGGAAGTTTTACAGAAGCTATACTTACAGAACCAGACAAGCTTCTGGTTTCGGAACTGCAAGCACATTCAGTTGTTTGTGTTTCAAATGCCATTTGTGTAAGATATTAAAGCTGGATTCAGAAGAAACACTATAGCCAGGATACTGGCCAAAATATTTGAAATGTTAATAGGACTTTTAGTGCTTTTTTGTTTGTTTTTTTTTTACTGTTTGCATGTACTTCTAATTTTTCAAAATATTTAAATGGAATTTACCTTGATTGTTATCTCCAAGGAAAGGCAACTTTAGAGATGTTCTTTTACACAAGGTGCAAAGCAAAACTTTAGCAGATTTGTATATGGATAGAATATCTTGTAATTTTTAAGGGTGCTCAGCTGCTAATGGAGGGGGAATAATCAGATTTATTTTGTCTAAGCAACAAAGGAGACATGAAGAAAAGACTTGTTCTGAACATCCCATATAAGTTTGAAAACACTTTGTCTTGATCTGAACACTGAATATTAAATAAACTGACATCTTGATTTCAAAATGCAGCAGAGGCAAACAAGACACGGCATGTGAAAATTTCTTGGCTTTTTCGATAGTACTCTAATCCTATTGTACCTAACAATTTATATAGCAGAACATAGCAACTCGCAGGAATGTTATCTAGACTTCTTTTTATTGCTTTTACTGTTTTATTTCTTTTTTTTTCAGTGCAATTTAATTCTAGTGTCACTGTGTAATTTTCATCAACAAAAGAAATTAAATGTATACAGTAGAAAATGGATCCTGTTTTAAAATGCTCCAACCTGTCAGATGTCCGTTAATCTATATATATTCCATGTAGGAAGTAGAAAGCAATAGGAGTTTTTCACATTCTTTGTATTTAATATTTACCTGTGGGCATGTATAAAAAAATTCTAATAAATCCACAGCTACTTACAATTTACAGAATGGGACTAATGCTGGTAGTTGATCCTAAACTGACACAAACCAGATATTCTCTTAATGTTACTCCAAGGAATTTTAAACTGACTCTGTTAAAGCCAAGGTTATTTGCCTTGGGGATGCCTAATGGAAGGGTTATTATAACACTGTCCACAAATAGGTGTCTTGAGAGAGCCAGGGCCATAATACTTCATTGACAGCTAATAGATTGTGCTATTGCTGTATCATAGTCATCTTTAAGGCCAAAGGTCACACCTCTTCCTTAATATTTAAATAAAGATACTTGACTGGAGCAGAAAACAGCTTATTGCCAGTGATGGCTGCTGCTCAATTTACAAGAACCTTTACAAAGTCATGCTAATTCCTGGCCTCCTTAGAATGCACGATAACCTTTCATAAATCCATCTTTTCCAGATGTCCTTGGAAATGACAGTTATAAAACTACAAATGATTTGTAATGCAAAATGGGACTGACAGACTTGGATATTAGTTCTCAGTGTACTAAAATGACTAAAGACTATAGCTAAGAGAAGACTTAAACTGCATCAATAAGTATCTGCCAAAACAGCTCATGAGTGTCTTCAACATGTTCAGTAAAAGCCGGAAAATAAAGAGTACTCATGATTGTAATATGACAAGTGGCAAATTTCCCTCTAAGGGTCTCAGAGCAGAACTTTGTGTCTGTGGGTCAGTCTGAAAGGCAGATTTTGAATTGCTCATGCTTCTAATTCAGCATTTCATTTGTCTGTATCTTCTCATTCATGAACAGGACTTTTCATGAACCAAAGACAGTTTTTTATGAGATGAAATTCTATTTACATTTGCACACATCACAGTTCAAATTGATTATAGAGTGTATTTAAATTTAGAAAGTGCTGCTGAAAATGCATTTTGTTAAAAAATAAGTACTCATTCCACCTTTAGGGAGAATATCCTCTTCAAGGTTTTGAAAGTATATATATAACACAGGTTTCTGAGTTTCACTAAAATACACCGTAATTTATATTTATGAATAATTTTGTTTTCTGTTACCACAGGGGAAGCTTTATAATACAGGAAAAAAATTAAATATACCTGTGTAAAGATCCATGAATTTTTCAATAATTCCAGATGTCTACAGAAATCAACAGAAATAATAGTCGTTGTCAGGATTGTCTAGAAATGCAGTCTTCTAGCTAAGGCTAAAATTAGTTCCTAACACTTAAAAAAATTAGGAGTAGACAAACCCAAGTCAGACAACGCATTAGGCTGACAGCAGCAGCTCATGGAACCAGCTGTAGGAGAGCAACCTGCATTATGGCATCTGTTCCTCACCCTTCTCTTTGATTTTCTCTCTTAGTTTCAATGTACTTGCTCATTTTTGTTCTCAGATCCTTTGTCTAAAAGACTTTAATCCTGGGAAGTATTAATTTTTGGAACTTGGAAGCATTCATTGAGTTAATGAAGTATTAGATGAAGTAAATAAGCGATGTTATCCATCAGGTTAAGGATGTATGTTACTATAAAAGTAATTTTGTTCATCTTTTCATATTGTTAAATCTACCTGGGAAAATAATAATATATATTAGAACAAAACACTTAGATTAATTGGTCACAAAAGTGTTCATCGCTTCTGTTCATTTGGCAATTAGTTCACAGTCTTGGTTTCTACAGTGGTATTTGTAATTCCCAAGTTTTATATGGATTATCAAAACATAATTGAGCCAATTGTCTGTTCCCACATGCATTACCTCACCTGTACAGTTTTTCTTTCATGCCAATGATTGTTTGCCAGGACATAATGATTCCTGCTCCCAGACTGAATTAGTGAAAATTATTAATCAGTCACTCTGTAGGTTATGAAGAAAAACCTATTAATATAGATATTGAGTGGCATTAATAAAAAATTAATTTGAAAAATAACCCTTCAGCTTTCAATCTCTTGTTTGTGAACCATGATATTATTTTTCTCCGCAGTCTATTTTGTTTATTTCCATTAAAAATTCTGGTTTTGTATTCTGAAGCTCAGACAGCATCTCTATGATGTCTCCTGTTACGATGAGTCAGGGAGGTAAGGGAATAAAGCCTGTTCAGTAACGACTTTGCTCCTTTTATTCTTTCTATGGCTTTTGGTGTGACCTTTGGGGATGACGTGTGCAGGGCCATGAGCTGGATTCGATGATCATCGTGTGTCCCCTCCAACGCAGCCTGTTCAATGGTTCTGTGATTCTGTGGTTCTGTTGATCCAGCTGGGAGGTCTTTTCTCAGCTGTCACTATTAGTTCACTCTCACTGCATGTCCTTTCCCTTCTCCTCTGGGACCTTCCAGCTTGCCTCTCCACAAAATTTATTACAAGCCATAGCTAGACCAACAATGCCAAGAGAAGGAGGACATGGATTTCAACAAGTGCTCCGAGCGTCTGAGGACCACCATGAATTTGGAAGGTGTGTGCATGCTCATGAGGGGAAACAGTGTGTGTTGGCATAACCTTGCTTGCAAAGCAGCTACAGGAATTTGAGACGAAGCCACATTTCAGATGTTGGTAGCCACTCTTCAGGCTTCTTAGCAGGAAATCCAACAGTGGGCTCAGGTGCAAGAAAAACCAGGTCCACTTGAGTGAAGCTCTGTAGAGTCTGTAGTGAAGTTTAACAGCAATAGCCTCGGAAACAGCCACACACACCTTGCAAGCAAATGTCTCCCTTCTGTGGTGCAAGCATGTGAAGCACATACAGACCAGGGAGATAGAGGAGCAGAGGTTTGGGAATGCCACAAAATATTGCCCAGATGTTTAAAGATATTTTTAGGTGCGCAATAACATTAACATAAATTTAATGATTACTGAGGCATTCTTTCATGCTTACGCTGGAATATTCGTGCCTGGTGGTTTTAATAGTGATAAAAGGGATAAAAATATTTTCTAGATGTTTTCTCTGACAATTCAAGTAATGATGATGTACATGGTTAACCTATTTCCCCCAAAAGTGTACTCCCTTGCAAACTGTTCTCATTTGAGGGACGTAAGAACAGAGTGTTTGGCTTTATGGATATTTTAGAAAAATGCACTCAAAAAGTAAGCACTCAAAAAATTATCTCTGTTATTTTAAGTTTACAAAGTTCTACCTGTTTGCATTATCAGAAAATGAAAACTGAAAGTGTGAAAAATTGCACAGTGAGAGAATCCTTTGGTTTGGGATTCCTAAATTCCAGAAAACAATCTCTGAACTTGCCACATGTACTTGGAGATGAAAAAGAAAGGGAGGGAGTATTGGATGGCTACATATGAAACGGTTTTACCCTGCCAACCTGTTCTAAACCAGTAATTCAATTTCAGTAAGAAAATTGAAACCATGTGCCTCTTTGTTGGAATGATTGGTAAATTACACTTGGTTAACCATTTTCCTCCTGCTCCTCCCCAGTATGGTATCTTTCCTTGATTTTTAAACATTTTTGCAGGACTAGCAATGAATCTTTTCATGTTTAAAAGATCAGCACATATTTTATGCACAAAGATTGCAATGCCAAATAAATTTCTGCAGTAGACCACCTCCAGCAATACTCTAAATAATATTTAGAGAGGAGTCCACCTACAGGGGAAAAGTAGCCCAGACACCTATCTGATCAGAGATGATGAGGCAAAGATGATGAAGTTATTCACTAAAGTAGACTCTGTAGTTCTTCTGCCATAAGCAATATATTCAAGAAACTGATTGATAAGACTTGTTTTCATGCAATAGACATTTGAAGGATGAAAAATGAAAATTGAAGATACACCATATAACAGTAAATGTGATCCAAACACAAAACCAGGTGGCTGAGAGAATACAGCATATAAACTAAACCATTAACTTGTCTTTTGTCTTCCAAAGACAAGAGAAAACAGAAAGTTAAAAACATTTGAGGTTTTACTCCCTTTTAGTGTCCTTCCTAACCCAAACCTTTATGTACTTGTTTCCTTGATGTACTATTGTCCCTTAGAAAACAAAGCTATATGAATAAACTTTATGTTACTAAAATGGAATCTATTGAAAAAGATAAATGCTCTCATTGCAAATTCCAAAGTGCCAGCTGTCTGATTTGTGGGCTTGGTGAAATACCTACACACGAGTAACAAGTGGGTTATCTTGGCAAATTGCTGAGAACTGTGGGTAAAATTCATGAAAGAACTGTGAATAACCTGTGTGGTGAATGGGGTCGAGAAATCACATCATCTTCATCTGAGGACAGCTTAATTAATTCAAATGAAGAAATTAAAGGTGTATGAAGGGGATTAAGGCAAAAGCTGAAAATAAAAATAGATCTGCAAAATGTTAGATCTCTCCTAGCCTCAAAAGAGATCAATTAAATCTTTACAAGAGAAAAAGCACTGAAGAGGTCTCCTGTGAAGCCAGCAAAAGTCTGAAGTGTAATATTTTGGAAATACCATAAATTAGGGAGAATACAATGTGTTATTTTTATATGCTGCAGAACTCCACCGCTCCACCTCCTTTTCCTGTTAAAAATGCTACCCAAATAGCTTAATACTCAAAACTCTTTGACACAGTGTCCTGGATTTTAACACCTTCTGCCTATTGCATTTTCCATGTCTGCAGCAGCTCCAGAAATCAGTCCCTTCAGTGTTATTATTCTCCATAATCAGAGAGGAGTGATTGATTCCTTTATAAATTATGTGTACCACATGGCAGACTGGCTGGTAAACACTGTGATAGTAAACAGGCCTTCTCTTTAAACCTTTATTTTTGAGAACACTGCACAAAGAGTTTAAATTTATGATTAGCTGCTTGCTCCTTCTCTAATTAGCATTAACACTAAAAACACTATTCACTCTTCATATTTGCTCATCTCCTTATCTTAGATTAACCACTGTTTAATATGTGGTTAAAATTATTCTGCACATCATCAACTGATCTATGTGAAACAGCACAGAGAACAAAAGAAGCTTAATCTTCCATGAAGCTTCAGTCAAGTGAAACTGTACATAATCCAGAGACAAGTTTCTTTTTGATAACTTGCACTTAATACACAGTGCATGTCCCCTCTCTCTCTGCCCTTTCATTGTTTTGAATCTGCTTATTAAAACAAAAAAATAGCTCTGATTAATATTATTAACATTTTGCTAGATTTCACACACTTTGGGCCTAATTGTGCCAACTCTGCATTGGGCGTGACAGCTGAGCTGTCCCATGGACACAACACCATGCTCACAGACATGGCAGAAACAGGATCAGTACATCCAAAAGAAAGAAGATTTTGTGAGATGAGACTTTCATTAGTGACTGTAGCTACAGTGCCTTGAGACAAATACTTGTCCTTTGGGCTGCTAAGATGAAAAAGAAGTTGAAAAAATAAATAAGATATCTCTCATAAACAAGTAAAGCAACAGGACATAAATAAATGGAATTACTAAGGTGCAACAGCACCTTCTTATTGGGGAGAACCTAAGTTGCATCACCTGTATTTTTCCAAATTCCTCACTTAAGTAGGTCAGGGGTCTCAAGAAACAGGAGCAGTAAAACTACCCAAGTTTTCTCTGACTTGAAATATTTTATATTTTCAGAAAATCACATGGGATTTATAGCAACTTTAGTTTCTAGTGTCACATCCCGCAGCGCACTGCTGCAGAACGCGGTAAATTAAGGCCTGGAACGGAGAGAAAGGCACCTTTGTCCCTTTAGCCCTTGGCAGCAGCGGGGTGCCGGCGGCCATTCCCGCAGAGGACCGCGGCCCCTCCGCACGGGGGGTGTGCGGCGGGCGCGGTGCGGGGCGCGGGGCCACGCGGCTCCGCTGCGGGCAGGGCGGTGACTGGCGCGGGGCGCTGCGGGGTGCGGGGCGGCTGGGAGGGGAGCGGGCGGTGCGGGCAGTGCGGAGCGGAGCGGACAGTGCGGTGTGGAGCTGTGCGGGGCGGGGCAGTGCGGAGCGGTGCGGTGCAGAGGGTGCGGGACGGCGGGAGTTGTGCGGGGAAATTCGGTGCGGGGCGGTGCGGGGCCATGCGGAGCGGCAGGATCGGTGCGGAGCGGTGCGGGGCAGTGGGGAGCAGCGCGTTTGGTGTGTGCGGGGCGGTGCGGTGCGGTGGGTGCGGTGCGATGGGAGCGGTGGAGCTGTGCGGGGAAATGGGGAGCAGCGCCTTTGGTGCGTGAGGTGCGGTAGATGCGGTGTGGTGGGAGCGGTGCTCTTCGTTGCGGAGCTGTGCGTGCAGGGCGGTGCGGTTCGGTGTGGAGCTGTGCGGGGCGGTGCGGAGCGGGGTGGCAGGAGCGGTGCGGTTCGGTGCGGAGCTGTGCGTGCAGGGACGTGCGGTTCGGTGTGGAGCTGTGCGGTGCGGGGTGGTACATGCGGTTCAGTTCGGTTCGCAGCGGTTCCTTGCCGTGCCGTGCCGTGCCGTGCCGTGCCGTGCCGTGCCGTGCCGTGCCGTGCGGGGCCGGAGCAGGGGGAGGGTGCCGGGCCGGCGCGGCGCTGCCGCCGCTAGAGGTCTCTCTCGTCCCAGCTTTGCCGGCCGCGCGCCCCGTAATTATTCGACTCAAAGGAACAATTCTGCCTTTTCGGTCGGAATGCCTCATTTTGACCGGCGTGCTAGGGAAAGATATAGTGCCTCCTTAGCTTGTTCTCCTGCTGATGAGTAGATGTTGGGTTGACTGAATGAATCATCCTGGATATTTTAATACACAATGGATATTCTTTAGCAGAGAAGTTTGAGCTTTCACCTTGGCTTCCAAAAGGTTGAAAATTTGACCAGATAAGACAGTATGCCCGGGTAAAAAAGGGCCTTACTATCGAGAGAAGGGCAGCATGAAACTTCAGACTCTCATGAACACACCTAGGATCTGGTATATACTTAGATGCCATAACTGCAAATGTGAACCATTTTACAGTCATTTCTATTCCTTTTTTTTTTGGGGGGGGGGGGGGGGGAAAGTAAAGGCATATTTTCCCCTATAAGTTGACAGTAAAGTTCTGGTGTGTAACTACTTCCCCTTTCTCGTGCATTTTTCTTTTAATAAAAAGTGGGATATTAATTATGGTAGTCCTCTTTTTTACTGTAACCTTATTATGAAGAAAACCCCTATCAAACTTCTTTGTTTACCATGTTCTTACTGTTTTCAATGCTTGGATGACGTTGCTTTCCTTATACTTCCTACACAGATAAGGCACAACACTATCCAACTCACATAATGTTATGTTAATAAAAGCAAAGGCTGTAAAGCAAACTGAACAAAATGCAAACACAACCCCATCCCCATGATCAAGGCAAATCGTATTTGAAGAAAGCACAGCAAAGCAAATTCATGTCAGCTATAAGGGAATATAAAGATCCATGGAATAGAGAGAATTTTCTGATTTCTAAGGATGGTAGGGGAAGACAGGTGTAGGGAATCTTCTTAGCACAGGGTGGGGAATGTGGGAGGTAAGAAAGAACATACTGCAACAAATCATTGACAGTAACATGCTGTAGGCAGTCAGAATAAGGGAGGAGATTCCTGTTAAACGGAGAAGGAGACACTGTCCAACAGTGGGGGGAAAACAAAAAGGGGTTTAAATTAGCAGTGGTAGGACAATACAACATGGCCAAAATTGGGAGACAAAAAGAAGCCAGAATACTCTATCAGAAAATATTGTGACCTGAGTGAGAAAGCACTGTAAGGAAATGTTTTGGGGCCATAATCATACCATTCAGGCTATGGTGAGAGAATTCAAGGTAAGGTATATTTCCTACTAACAAACTGATAGTGGAGTTACAGTGCGAGTACATACTCCCCACAATATCTTATTGGGATTATTAAAACGTTAGTGTAGGTCTGGATTCTGACTTCACTTATACTGCTTCCACTATAGTGCAGCTGGAAATCTCACAGGAGTTACTACTTATTTACAGTCCTGTGAGACCACACTCAGGATTTTAAAAAGCAAAGAGGTTCTCAATATTCCTTTTATGATTCCAAATTGCTTGCTCAGTGACCAAAACCATCTTTTTCTCAAAGATTTTAAAGAGCCTTATTTTCAATTTCCAGCTCTATCACCCTCACTGTTCACAAATTTTCAGAGTGAGTGTGGAATACTCTCTGCCCAATGTTGCCTCTTGGCATTCTGTTTGTCTAAGCACGTAAAACTGTGCAGGTGATAAGCAGTAGAAAATCATGCACTCATAATTTCTAGGATGCTTGTGGTCAAATCTTTAATAGAACAAAACCTGAACCGTGATACTCCTACTGTAAGGCTTTTGCAGAGCCAGACACCTTGACCAGGCTCTGGTAGGCTGATGCATATTGTGAGGATCCTGGCCTACCTTACTGAAGCTGCTGGCACCTGGTGAGACACTGTTGTTTCATCACTACAGAGGTGAACTGAATTATTCAGTTCACCAACTTGTGTGTTTAAATTTAGGTGTCCAAGTGAAGAAAGAAGTAGATTTTTGAAATCAGAGAAGGCAACACTGAGAGTAAAACCACTAGCTTGTAGAAGAGCATGATAACTAAACTTGGAGCTTTCCTGCAGTGAGCACCTCCTTGACTCAGTGTGGATAGGTAAATCCCTCCTTCCCAGACTAATGGAAATCCTATAGGACTGAGAAGTTAGCATAGTTCTCTGAGCCTAGTGGCTGCAAGTGTCTTTCCATTATGTAGAAGGAAGGTGGTGTTAAGAAACCTTCATCATCTCCTTCTGCATGAGGAGGTCATTTTTGTTTTGAAATCCTGGTAGACATTCAATGCAGTTAATTTCACCATCATTTACAGTAGTTCCACACGGATCATTGTAGCCTGAGGGCTATCATTACTGCTAGGGCTTACAGAAGGGGAAAGAAAGACCAGATTCATTATTCATTTGTACTGAAGGGAGAGGGAATGAATCCAGAGAGACAGAGTGGTCATATACAGAATCCAGTTTTCCCCATTCTCAGTGTGTTCCCTGGGCTGTGCTGCCTTTGGTGTGCATCAGGGATAAGAAATACATTAAGTACAAGTGTCTGCCCAATAGGCTGTGTAGCTCTGTCCCATCTCCTGGGGCAGAGCAGAGCAGAGCCATGACTGCTCTGGAGCAGGCACTGCAAAGCGACGCCAGAGGCCGAGGGCCCAATCCTTCCCTGTCTGGGGAAACATCCCAGCCTAGAAAGGGATGGGGAAGGGCTGCAGCAGAGCTGGACACAGCTGCCATGCTGACACAGAGAGTAGCATTTTCTTCAGCTCATGACCCAGAGTAGGTGCCCCTTATTTTGTCTCATAAATCCATTGCTGTTAACTGCTGCATTAAATAGACCCATGACCTCAATATTTTAGTTCATCTTTTCCTGGACTCTGGCTTGGCTATTACTATAAATTAAGAAAATAAGAAAGGATTGTATTATCTCTGGAAGTGTCCTTGTTCTGCAGACCCCTTACCTGCTCTCAGTATTAGCTACAGCTTTCAGTGAGCCTGAATCTGTGATTTCCAAGGTTTTAGGTTTTGGTTTTTTTTTTTTTTTGCGTTTAGGTTTTATTTTACAATTACATAAGGCAAAACATACCTGGTCAGCATGGCAGATTTAATGATGATGTTGTTTAAAAGCAGTTAAACAGTTGTTTGCTGACCAAACTGTTATCCTATGTTACCTCTTTTGGGAGGTTATTTCTCTACATGTTGGTCCCCACAAGGGCTTCTATGTTGCTTCTTCAGGAGGATGTTTCTTGGAATGTTAGACCCCATCATGGCTTTGGTGGAGATTTCTGGGAAAGACTGTCACTGCCAATGTTCAAGGGTGGCTTCTGAGAAGACAGCCATCATGTATAAATTCCCTTTATCCAGAGAAGGTAGGCCCTCTCTCAAGTTGCTGCGGAGAATGTGTGTGGTCTGGAGACCAGTCTGCATATTGTAAAATAAAAAAAGGAGAGAGAAGTTCGCAAATTAAAAAGCTCAAATGAAAATGGTACTGGGTAGGGAAAAACATACTTGTATTTTGGCAGGATCAGGTCAGGTATTAATCAGTGACTTTCTTACTGAAGTATGGGTTAAGTTTTACAACTACCAGCCTAGAAAAGAGAAAAGTCTATGTGTATAGAAACTTCTTTGCCTGGGAAATACTCCATGTAATAGGCTATGTGTAACCACCAGAGGTCCAAGATCCAGCACCTATGGAGAACTTCAGACAGAGTCCACCTTCATCACATTTGCTGAAACTATTACAAATATTTGCATTAAAAAAAAGTAGGTTTTGTCATTGACATTAATTGCTAGTGGAAGTTACCCGTTCTGCCTCTGCAAAGCAGAAATTGCCTTCTGGTCACTCTGTTAGGCTTTTGCCTAAGGATTAGAAGGATTTTGAACTTTGCTTCACAAGGGTATTAACACCAACTATCAGTCAGTTTATGTATAGGTCTGAAGAGGTAGTAAGAGAATAATATTACAGCTGAGATCCACTGTGAATATAAGGAAATAAAATTCTTATGGTATTAATTCTGACTTAAAGGAAGTATTTGGAGATGGCGTGTTTCCCTGTATGAATTGTACTGTGGAGATTTCTTACCCATCACTTTGTATTGTTTTCATGTTTGGGATATTATCAGCCTGTTGGGTTGGCATTAAATTTATATTTAAAGATAAATTTAAGAAGGAAAGAGAATCAGACAAAAAGAACTGCTGAATTCCTATAGAAACATCTCTCTTCAGTTTCATTTCAATCCAAAAATGTATAAAGAATGCCAGAATGCATATTTAAGATGTGGATATATATCTGCACATTTCTTGGCACTGAGCTTTCAAAAAAACTCTTTGTCAGTAGCCATCTGATACATAAATGCCTTTGTTTACCGCAAAATGCTGGCATAAATAAATAGGAATATTGAACCAGAACAACTGCCTTTAGCAGCCAGTGCTGTAAATCATACACAAGCTGTCATCATGAGTTGAAACACGTCTGCATACTTAGTACCATGTTTAGCTTGCTTAATCAGAACAATATGTAAACCGTTAGTGCAGGAGAGCTTGCCAAGAGAAAAATTATTTACAAGTTGCATTTTGTGTTTCTGGAAGTTTTTAACTGAGGGGATGGGAGGAGAGGAGAGGAGAGGAGAGGAGAGGAGAGGAGAGGAGAGGAGAGGAGAGGAGAGGAGAGGAGAGGAGAGGAGAGGAGAGGAGAGGAGAGGAGAGGAGAGGAGAGGAGAGGAGAGGAGAGGAGAGGAGAGGAGAGGAGAGGAGAGGAGAGGAGAGGAGAGGAGAGGAGAGGAAAGGAAAGGAAAGGAAAGGAAAGGAAAGGAAAGGAAAGGAAAGGAAAGGAAAGGAAAGGAAAGGAAAGGAAAGGAAAGGAAAGGAAAGGAAAGGAAAGGAAAGGAAAGGAAAAAGATGAAAAAAGGAAAATGAAAAAAGGAAGAGGAAAGAAATTTTTTTCATATTATAAAAAAGACATTGGGTATAATAATCAAGCAAACATGAAATGTTTTCTTTGACAATGCAATAGTGTTGACCAGATCCCCAGCTGATGTAAATTAGAAGAGTCAGCAAAGCTGTACAGATCTATACCAACTATAATTCTGCTTGTTAAGTTTTTACTTTCACCAAAATTAAGAGGAATATAAACAAATAGTTAAAAACCACATCTATTTTTCAGCTTGATTCCACTATGGTGCCTTAATGATATATATTCTGACCCTAACAGTCCTTTAAACTGTGGGTGGGTATAGCGTTTAAAGAATATGTACAGTGGTGCAGATTCTCAACTGTATAGACTGGATGTTTTATTTTAATTGTTGTTACTTTAGTTTGTATTCCCAAGTCTTTGTTCACAAGAAACACTAAAATATTTTTATTTAACTGAGAGTAATAGGAAGAATGGGCTGCCCATGTTCCTCTCTGTACAGCCCTCTGATGTCACCTTAAGCACTGTCCCTGATTAGGCATTAGTATATGGATTTTCCTGGAGACCCTAGTGTTGCTGTTGATGGGAACACTTAATAGGGAAATACCTCCAGTGAAAAAAGGCTGTGTCTTTAGCATTGCTGGGGGATGGTGATATGCTAAGTACGCTATTCGAAGCAGTGCATGAGACAAAGTGTGCCTACAGAAGTATCTGATGGCCCTTCAGAGTCGGTGCTATGGGCTTAATTTGCTGCCAGAATGGTGTGGCCCTTGTTTCAGGCAGGGGTTGTTCTCCCAAGAGATGCAGCAATGCTGCAGCCAAGCTGTGGAGCAGGCCTGCCACTTGTAAAGCTGTGCAGATAGAAATGGACAAGAGACATCCATTGTGCATGTTCTGGCTGTGCATCAGCTGCTGAAGAGGGAGAGCCAAGATCATCTCATTTAGGGATGACAGGGTCAATGACAAGTCCTAGTTCAGCTCTTGGAGTGCACCATGTGTTCCCCTGCACAGCTGTCCAGGTCAACCAGAGGAGAGCAGCATTTAGGCTTCAGATTGGCTTCCCTGGTGCTGGAGCTTGGAGAGAAGTGGGAGGAAAAGAGATGAAACTTCTGTGTTGCCATCAGCTGCACAAGGACCAGGCATTCATCCCTAGACAAAATGCTATGATCAAGAATACAATTTCCACTGCTATGTGACCTGAAGAAAATTTCAACAACCACTCTCATTTTCACATGATAATTTTTCATCTATTTTTATGGACTATAAAGAGACAGAACTTCAGCATAGATTCCTGCCTTGAGTATTTGCTGTTTACAAATAATATTTTCTTTTGTTTCTGAGCATGCTGTTTCAGCAGAGAATCCTTTGTAAATCTCTAATTGCTCTGTAGGCCACACACTATCTGATCCTGGTGGTCTGTGAAGAACAATAAAAGTAGACTTACAATAGCCTTCTTTAAATAATGCTTGGCACTTGACCATGAACATGCATGCATTCTGAGGTTTCCATTTATTAAAAATCTAGCACTTTTTATTGAGAAAATTAATGGTTCAAAATCACAATGAAATACCACTATTACAGCTGATCTTACCTAGAAAAATATGGCACTAAACCTAATGAGAATGAACTGTTCTCTCTCCATTTTACATACACTGCTGACATCCATATGTGGTGTTACAAAAACTGTCTTTGGCCTTTTTAGAAAAATCTTAATGTGTATTTAAATGAAAACATAAGTGAGTTACAATCCTCTGAAGTACTTTATTCAGTTAACTCTTTTTCTTTCCTCAGTATAAAGATTTGAATTATATTGTTTTGCTCCCTGAAAATATCTAGTGTGATTACTATGACAATGCCATTTGTGCCACTCTGGGTACATTTATGTCATATTTTTCATTTATAACTCCTTGTTTCAGATTTTTATGATTAAACCATTAGGAATCCAGTCCTGTAAAAAAGACTTAGACCAGAGTACTGGAAAAAAACCCCATATACATGTGCTTAACTTGAGTGCCCAGCATTGTCCTTATAGTAAAGTTAAGCACGAATGCAATGCTGTGACCTTCCCTGTTTTGTTAGACAGGCTAACTGCAATGGAACAACTCAGTTCATGGAATTTAGGTTGGGTGTATTGTATAAGTCCAAAGCTGGAGTTATCTCTGGGATGAAACTATAGGAACTACAGTTCAAATGTAGCTGGGCTAAAGAAAAAAATGGAAGCAAATTGTTTCAGCTGTTATGATGTTGCATAAATGAAAGATATGGGAATGGTGTAATATTAAATGCCTTTTTTAGTTTATGAAACAAAACAAAAAAAATTAAATTTTGCAGGCCATTAGTCTTTTAATGGCAGAGAAGTTTTAAGAGCTGTTGTGAAAATGCCAGATAACATATTTTTTTCAACTGGTCATTTATACACAGATGCACCCACAACCTAATTTTAAAAATAATATGTTTCATAACTGCTAACAGATTGTTCAGTATGTGCAGCAGCCAAATAGACATGAAATTCTGAAACTGATTTAATGGAGCAGTTGTAGTCTATTGGGGTTAAAAATCTCCTGTCTGCAGGAATTTAAATATGCATTTAAATAATAGCCCATAGTAATTCAAAGAACTCCTGTGCTGTAGAGAAGAAATAGAATAGTTACTAATAGGAAGTCAGCTAAGTTATCATAAAGATATTTGAAAAGCCCCATGGCATGTGAGTTGATAGGTTGGGGAACAATGCCACGGAAAACCACAGCTCGCTCCTACCTGGGCTGTCCGCCTGGCCTGCAAGGAGGAGATTCAACAGCCAGATTTTAGCCTCCTGCTCACATTCCTCTGTGATTATTCATTCACACAATGAGTCCTATTAAAACCAAAGGGACTCCTTGGGAGAATAGCATTACTTGCCTGTGGGTAATGGGTTCTTGATTTGACTCCAAGAAAGCAAGATTTAGCAACATTGTGCTGCCCAGCTGTGGTAAAGTGTTTTGGCAAATTGACTTATAGTCTTGGCAAATGAGAGGTGTTGAAAGGCATTTATACTGCTTCCAAATTAGCACATGCTTGATCATCTCTGTTTACCAAAGAGGCTGTCTTCAGTGGGGCAAATATACCAAACAGAAGGTTATAGCCTTTGACAGCATTTGCGGATGCAGTTTTCATAGATTAATATTCA
Organism: Zonotrichia albicollis; assembly: GCF_047830755.1. Taxonomy (NCBI): domain Eukaryota; kingdom Metazoa; phylum Chordata; class Aves; order Passeriformes; family Passerellidae; genus Zonotrichia; species Zonotrichia albicollis. Next base: position 59,309,766 of record NC_133822.1, on the reverse strand, counting down.
GTTTCCTATGGTTTTCTCCTTTCTGATGTATTGCATAATTTAATAGCATCTCTGAGCTTCTGAGTATTTTCTGTTCTCATCCATTGAAGTCCTGAGCTTGCTAATAAAGTCACACAAACATCTCACTGATTACAAAGACACTAGTCACAACAGTAAAGTTATTTATAAGTTTAAACTCATGAAGAACTGTGCCTGTGGGATTAGTGCTTTAATTTAATTTTTTGATGTTTGTTTAATATTTAAAATTGATTTAAGTAGTTTTTGTCATTATGATTGAACACAGGTGAAGAGAACCATTTTTGGATGCTTATCTTCCTTTCATCTTTATTAAAGTTTTTCTTTGTTGAACTGGAAAAATATTAAACTTTTCACCTTGGACAGCAGGTTGAAGTATGACATTGTAATTGTAATCCAGATGGGAAACACAAGAAGATGGATAAAAGAAAATGAACTGCAAAGGAGCCCAAGCTGAAAAGGTTGACAATGCTGTAATAGTACCTTCAACTTAGTTTCAAGCTGTTTGTTTTTGCACTGAACACAAGTTTCCATTGTAACATTTTTCTGTATGAAAAACTATGGCGATACTTTGGTTTCCATGGTGATGTTTTTCTTTTTCCTACATATTTATCCTCAAAAAGTAGGAAACCCACCCCTTTTTCTCTCTTTTAGCACTTAATAATTGAAGTCAAAGCTGATTTATTTTTTATGTCAGGGTGTTTTAGACACATTCCTCTATCAGTGATAACTCCCACAGTATTACAGTCATTTACTGTAAGCAGGTTATTCCAAACACTACTTCAGGAAAAGAATTCCAGGTTTGAAAACTTGAGAGTGCCCTACCTTTTCTCCCCCAGATTCAATTGACTCCAGGGGGTATCAGGGCTAAACTTTCAAGCTATTTCATGTAGGGGCACACTGCCCTACTCACAAAGTTTTTGGCTTCATTAATATGATATGCAAGAGATGCAGCATTTTTGTTTCTTGCCAGTGACCACAGAATACTTGGAAGAGCAAAATGTCTTATGAAATTAAGTTTTTGGAAACAGAGTTGCTCTGTCTTTGCCTGGCTTGCAACACCGTGCATTTACAGAGCAGCACTGTTATTTTTGACTCCTCCACAACAGAGCTGAAAATAGTAAATAAACTAGGATGGCCCCTATGTCAGTTTTTCTATGCCTCAAATCCATCCTTCACCTTGTATTTTGCAAACATTTCTCAAGTGAAAAAAAATTAGAAACTCAATCCAAAACAATTTTTCCATTCTCAGGTTCCCAAGCTGATGCATTTTATTAGCAGAGCTTTGTGCGTTAGAGGAAAGATACCCTGGTGAAATATGTTGTCTAATTAGTTTTGAATCAAAAAGCACCAAGGATATGTGACATAATTAAATATACAAATGCTACTTGAACCTAAACAGTTCTTACAGAAATTGAGGTAACATTCGAATGATACCTTCAGAAATGTATTAAGTGGCAATGAGCAAGGTTGGGATGCTATATATAGCTTCTGGAGTGGGTGGGTCCCCCTTAGGCGATTTAGTATGTGTCCTTAGTATTTACAGCATTCTGCACAATTCCCCGTGTTTCCCTGCAAAACTGAAAAAAGAGTTCTCTAAATCCATGACAAACTGGTGCCATAAACCAATGCCAAGATGCTTGGCCAAACTGATAGAAGAAACTGTGATTTGGGATGATGTCACCATGGTGACATGGTGAGGAGGACACTACACAAATGCAGCCATTTTTTAACTTCATGGCTGTGAGTCATTGCAGCATTACTCCAGGTTCAGTGGGCTTTGTAAGTGCAATGCAAGTGGAGATGACTATCAGGAAAATAAGAACTAAAGAGGCCCTAGGAAGAGTTGAAAACTCCCAGGTACTTCTGTCACTGTTCTCTTTGTGGCCAACAGAGCTGAGCTGAGCAATGGCCAGGCCATTCAGAGCCCAAGGGCTGCAGTGCTGTGGGCAGTGGGGGCTCCTCACTGTGATGGGAAGGGCATGGCTAGTACAGCAGGTTCTCTGGCCAAGGACCTGTTTCACTGCCTCTTGTCAATCCTTCCAGACCTCTGGGGATGGGAGATTCATGTGGATAAGAAGAAAAGCTGACATCTGCCCTGCGCTGTTGGAGCTGCTGCCTGCACAGAAGGGATGGGGGGTGAGACACCTTTGCTTTTCCTTCAAACATCTCCTTTCAGGTGTAGGATGCTGAGGCAAACTCCTCTTTCTGAGTGGCCTCTGTGAGGCCACTGTCTCTTTATGGTGCAGCTCCACTGAGGCTGGTTTTCCTCTTCTTTGGGGGATCAAATATTCTAATTTTTTGTTTGTTTGTTTATTTTTTGTGATTTCTTGAGAGCAGAGTTTGTATATTGTTATGGATTTAGGAGTAAAGAAACAAAAGACGTTGAAAAAAAAGATCAATCATCAAATTTATACAAAAGTAAAAAGACAGCTAGACAGATGCACATATATGTGTGTGTATATATATATATATATATATATATATATATATAGTTCTCACCCACAATGGTAGCAATATATTGGCAGACAATGAAGAAATATGGAATATCATTAAATGTTGGACAGACCAAACACAGGATTAAATATACATATATATATCTATGTATGAAAACTGTAGAATATGTGCATGTGAAGTGAGCGGCTGAGGTTTCTGAAAACAGTGTCTAGGTTAAATTTTATAAAACTTTTTGAGCTCATCAATATTCTCAGTTTAACTCTCTCAATTCTCTGTTTTCATATAACCTAATAAAGACAATATTTTTACTTTGTGGTAACATGTTGGCTAATGATACATACAGGTAGTTCAATCTAAGCCTTGGGCATTTCTTCTGGATTTATTTATCTTCTATTGTAGGGCAGTGGTGGTCTTTCATATATGCACTAATAATGTTTATATTTCTAAAATGGAATGCAGACTTTCACTTGAGGTAAAAGATCACAAGGTCAAGGAAACTCAGAGATTAGATCTTCTGCCTTAGAAGGCTGCAACCAGTAATACTTTGGAGATCTTGATAGCTAAGGTTAATACCCTCCCAGAGACCCAAAGGCCAAGGCCTTTTGAGGACCAGCATTTTTCTTAAAACTGCCTTCTACAATTTCTTTCAATAACCCACTCACACCAGTGCAACCACAACTAGCTGTTGGGAGTATGCCCATATTTCAGGTTCACCTTACAGCCTCAGCGTGATCCAGACCCTGTAGAGAAGGATGTCATTCTCCTGCCCAGTGCTCATGGAAATGCATTGGTGGCCATGAAACAAGAAATGCTATTAAACTCACTGGTGGTATAGGCAGGTCAAACACGTCATGGTGATTTTCAGTGGAACAAACTCACCTATCAACAGCTTGGAAAGGAAGAAAGTGGAAGTCAACACCTTTGAGACTGGGCTGTTTGGGTAGTAATGTCCCTAAACAATTAAGTCTGACAAGCTGCAGAAAATCTCCGGAGGTAGGTTAACTCATGAGTTTTGAATTAATTGGTGGTTACATTTAATTCATTCAGATATGATGAGCCTAAATTAGTAAAAATACTGGGGCTGTTCAAGTATTCTTTCCTAGGAAGACTTTTACCACTGTATAAATATTGAGCATCATCCCCATAACGTGCATGTCATTTCCAAAAGGAGCCCAAATAGATCTTTTTTCCTCTCAGCTCCCATACTGTACTTTGTACTTTGGTACTGAAACTTGTAGACCCTGTTCAGCCTTGTTTACTTTTGTGCCTGTGCTTGAGAAAAGAATATGGGTTTTATCTTCCCTGTTGGACCATAGTGTCTGTAATAGTTTAAGACTATAAAAGAGGCAAAGAAAATGGAAGAAGTTGCATCTGTTATTAGAGAATCAAAGACAGTTGAAAGATATCAAAGATGTAGAAGAGTTTCTGCTACTTTTACTTTATTTCTTACTAAACAAACAAACAAAAAGCAACCACCAACTGGAAAATATAATTTAAAAATGAGAAGGAATATATTTGCCTAAATGATCAGCTTTTTGACTAAAGTATTTTGACTATTTTACCGGAAATAGTATTTCTAGTTTTCAAGTGGAAACAAATGTTAGTTCTGAGCAATATCAATCTGCTTCATATTTTGAGAGCCTCATAGAAATGATAGTTCTTAGACTCTTACACCCTTTTTCTTCCCTTTCTTTTGGTTTACAGTTAGACCACTTGTCTCATGGTCAACAGTGGCCACTCCTTAGTCATGAATTATTACAATACTCAAGAGATAATTTGTAAATTCCCCAACTGGCAAAACACCCCTGTTGCTGGGCTTTGTGTAGGAATTTTTCTTTTTGCAATGCTGAGAAAGGAAAACATTTTCTTTCCTGTGGTAAGTCTGCAAAACTACTTGCTCATTCCCCTGAACTTCCCTGTGTCTCTTTGCAGAAAGATCCTTTCTTTATCTTGCAAGGTGCTGTGGATTTTGTGTGGTCCCCTGGTATCCTGAAATCTAAAATCATCTTTCTCTTGTACTGAAGGACGTGTAAGGGATACTGTGTGTGGATGTTTCAGCTGTGTAACTATATACAGATCACAGAGGTGTCATCCAAACATGCAGCCATTTATTGGCTAATCAGGAGAAATTGGCTCCTATAAATGGTGAATGAAATGGAGACTTACTAACCTTCCTGGAAACAAGTCCATGGGTACAGAATGTGTGCAGCCTGATCAAGATGAGGAAGACTAAAAGGATGCCTGAGGAAAATCATTGGCATTTATTTTGTTGCAGTCATAAAGAAAATGGAGCCAAAATCAGTCACTGCAAACCCAGACAACTTCAGACTTGAGTTCTGATTCCAGCCAGTTTCTAAAAATAACATGAAAGCTGTGGTGAAAACTGATAAAAGCTTGGAAATACCAAACTACAGCTGGTCACCGGGCTTGATTCACTGCTTTATTAATGCCCCTTTAAACATCTTTGGCAGGGCAAAGGGGCTTTAAAGTGAGTGTGAATTATATGGTTAAATACTTGCAGGTGATTTATCGTAGCTTGTATTGCTGTATGGGGTTATGAAATATATATTTTCTAGTCCTGTTTTCCTGAGTTGTTCTGGTCTAAGGAACTCATGTGTTTGCAGGATAGCTGCAGCTGGAACACACAGAATGAGGCATGCTGTGTGAGGCTTGAGCTTAAAAGAAAACCTCAGACTTCTCAGTATAGAAGTTTGCAATATACCAAATTATATTGATATTAACATGGAATTTTTTGCATTAAGTACAAATTAAAAAAATTAATAAGAAATTTGGACCTCATTCTATGTAGGTTTCTAAGTCTGGCAACACTGTACATTTATACATAAAGTTCAAGATATATACTCTTCAGAGAGGTCATTTTTAAAGTTGGTAAAAGTCTAAATTTCCCTCTATAAAAGCTATCTAAATTATTTTGCCTTAGTTATAACATGATTAGGTAAATTGCCTGGGCAATCTTTTTCTCTGGATTCCACCTAATCCAACTGAATCTCTTTTAAATAGCTAAATTGGTGATTTTCTAGATCAAGGGTTGTACTCAAATCAATTACAGTTACTTGTGTATATTGATTACTAACCATGCCTATGAAAATATAATTTGTTACTTCAGGAATGACAGTAGAAGGAACAAGCTAACTCCAAACTGAAAGGAGATCAATGTGTTGTATGTAGATAAAAAGAAGCATCTTACCTGAGAGAGCATCAATTTTTCATGGACTGTGGACAAAACATGAAAGAAAAAGGAATTCTGTGGGTCACACATTTAATTACTGAGGCCTTGTATTATTTTCTTCTAGCATAAGAGTGAACTAAGTTCATTTTTTTTCAGTCACAGAGAAGGAGGATATTCTCCAAGCCGTGTTGGAATACATGAGGGCATATCCATTAAAAGTGAAGATATGTGCTGTGGGGTTACACTCAAACTCAGTGGTTTAGAAACAGGGACTGGTGTATCATGTTATGATAAATACTCCTAGGCAGACATGCTAAAGCATCCAGAGATGAACAGCTTATTCACATAAACCAGTTGTGTCCAGGCCTTCAGGAGAAGCTCACTTCTTCCCTTTTTCTCAGACATATGAAGTTAGAATTAAAGTATTCATATTTCAAAAGTACACCTAATTTAAAAAGTGTAACATATTGGAATGTTAATGACAAACATGCTTCCTTGCTAGCACGTATTTCTGTTTCTTACCCTACTCTGAGCTTAACACTGAGGTGGACTGGCAGATCATGGCAGATTAGTTTTTCTGCTGTAAATGTGCAATAGAAGGATTTAGTCCGCATGGCAGCTGCACTTCCTGCAGTTTAAGGAGGGATGGGACATTCTACAAGGGAAATGGATGTGAAAGTACATGTTGTGCAGAGCTGCTCTGCTGAAGTGCAGAGCAACCCAGGGCAGGGGAGAGAGTTTGCCAAGCAGAGGAGCTGCAGATGTCCCAGAGCCACAGCGGAGGACCCTGAGTCTCTGCAGACAGGTCCATGCTTGCCAGCTGGCTCTGGGCAGCCTCAGGGAAAGCCCTCTGCCTGCTCTGCAGTGAGGGGAGAGAAGGAAGGAGTGACCTCATGTACCTGGGGAGTGATCTCATGGAAACTCCCCAAAGCCAAATTCCGTAGTTTTGGAACTATGACTTTTTGTCTGTCTTAGTTGTCCTTTCTGGTACACAGGTGGCAAACTCCCACAGGTTGGGCTGTGTTACTAGACCAGGAGATGGTAATTCTTCCTTCTTTTGTGACACTAATAAAGGTACGAGTCTACAGGGATCTAACTCATCCCTGATAATCATAATTCCCTGATGTACTCCAGATTTACCTACTGGGATCTTCAGGAAGTTACTCAAATCTAAAGTAACAAAATTTTTTTGTGGTGCTCTAATCTTGAGGAAAACATTGCAGCTATTATAATCAGTCAAGAAGTCATGAACTGGGAGTCTAAATTCTTAGCCTGTTTCTAATTACTGTTCTGTCTGATCCTATGACATTTCTGTAGCATTTCTTTCACAATGTGTAGTAGTGAAATTTATGGAGTACAGTGGCAAAAGATCTGCTTTCTTAGTTTTGAGTGAGTATTCAATTATTTGTCTCCTCCAATTGGGAAGGGAAGGGAAGGGAAGGGAAGGGAAGGGAAGGGAAGGGAAGGGAAGGGAAGGGAAGGGAAAGGAAGGGAAGGGAAGGGAAGGGAAGGGAAGGGAAGGGAAGGGAAGGGAAGGGAAGGGAAGGGAAGGGAAGGGAAGGGAAGGGAAAACTTTCCAGAGTGAATTCAGAAGTATTGACTGTTGTCTGAGCTTAAGGTACAAGACAAAAGAGAAAATCCACATTATTATTGATCCACATTGATTCCACATTATTATTTTGTCCTGTGGTTCTGTAACTGCACTTGAGGTATTTTAATTAATTTTTAAATTTAGCAATGATAAGTGAAATTATAGACGCTATTAAAATCAGAATAAATTGAATAGTTTTCATATTGTCATATAGCATGAAAGATTTCCATTCTACAAGCTGACATAATCCTAAACAGCCTGTACCTCTTCTCAGATTTGCTTTTGACAGTGACAGAAGCAATACAGAACAAAAATAAATACAGGCTCTCTATTTTATTAGTGAAGAAAATTGTGGAGACACAGAGTTTCCAAATTTTTCACTACCACTTCAAAAAAACAATCTTCCACAGTATTACTTCCCTAAAATATTTTGGATGGATGTAACAAGTCAACTTAAATTACCCACTGATAAAAAACATGAGAAGTTGAAAACTTGAATACTACTGTGGCTCAGAGAACTTCAAGCTAAAAGTAAACAAGCTAACTCCAATGTTAATCTTTTATTTGTTTTTAAAAATTGAAGAAAGTCATAAAAACAACTCGCAAAGAGAAATTTGTCATCTGGGCAAAGTGAAGGAGTGTGATCCTCATCAGAAAAGAAAGAGGTATTGATATTAGCCAGCTAAACTGGATTAATGTTGATTTATTTTTCTGCTGCTGTTGTTTTTCCTTTTCTTCCAAGCATTAGACAAATGCTAGTTTTCTGTTTTGTTTCAAGCAAGATGTTTAAATGTAGACACTAGCTAGCTTGCTAAAAGAAAGATTGTCTCAGACAATTTGCACCCTTATTAAATTTTTACATGTACAAACACTGATTAGCATTTCACTTCAATTTGTTGATTTAATTAGGTTTTTTCAGATATTTTAAATATTTTTTGAGCAGAAGTCCTGTGTTTAAAGCTTTCATCTGAAGGTCATATGGGCAAATCATGTTTTGCCAGGTGGACTGTCTGCAGTGCTTAGAATCTTGATAAAAAACAGCTGCAATGGCCTGATACTGGTTGAGACTCAAAAATCAGACTGTGCAAACAAATATATCTTGGCCCTAGATACTTGCCACATCTGCCAACAATTAGTTATATATCAGGACTAGAAAGGGGCACAGAATAAACAAGATCTGATTTCAGAATAAGCAAATAAACAAGGAGCTCTGCATCATTATTCATCTAGTGGATGTGGAATAACATGAGTTGCAGGCGTGGGTTCACAGCTGTCAATCCTTGAGGTTTAGCTAAAAGTATCAGGTGACAGAAGATCTGATTGACAAATACTTTGCAGATGCTCTGGAGCACATTATCTCACCTGCTTGCAGACTCCAGAGTGCCACCCAAACACTCGGCCACGGCCCTCCTGGGAGGCAGATGCGAGGGGCCAACTGGCTGGGGGGGAGAAAGAGACACTTCTAAAGAGCTTCTTATGATGGTTTTTGGGGATTCTACAAATGGTGGAGACAGTACGCCAGTAGTGTTGCAGGACATCTGTCTTTCCAGAATTAGATGAGAATCTAAACCAAGAAAATACTAGTATTTTGAAGCCTGAAGGAGTTTTTTTAAACCAAGTGTTTTATGAGGATTGAAGGAGGGAGGGGAGCTGAAAATCAGTGAAAATACTGAAGTTTCCTGGCATGCAAAGTTTAGTTGCTGTGTAAAGAAACCGTGAATCCTGACTCTCATCTTGCAGGAAAAATATTCCAAGTTTTGAAGATATTCCAAAATATTTTGATCAGTTGCCTGAGAGCATGAAAATGAAACAATGTTGGCTTTATGTAACAAAAAAATTTAATGACAATAAAATTGACAAATAATGGGTTATGTTTACTATTTAGACAAAGCAAGGCATTCTGATATTGAGTCACACTTAGAAAATTGATTTCAACTAAAATCAAAGCAGGAAAAGAATTTTATTACCTGCATGTAATGTGGGATATGATATAATGACCTTCATTCAAACTCCAAATCATTAAAACTCTTTAATGGGTGACCAGGGAGGACTTCAGATTCAGGTCCAACAGCAGTGAAATATGAATAAGATCTATAGTTTAATTGAATCAGTGATTCTAAACCTTCATACACAAATGGCATGAGAAAATCAGGAATGTGGAAAAATAAGTTTTCACTCTAAAAGTATTACATTTTATTTTGAATAATTATTAAACTCAGCTGTGCTGGAGAAAACACAGGAAGACTCTGCACACTGACAGGTCTCTCTGATACACCAACTTTATTCTCTCAAGAGAATTCTCTGAAAGTTTGCAACAAGCAGTAAGCTAAGAAAAAAGAGTGAGCTTCTGCTCCCTTGCACAATGCAATTCCTGCAGTGGACCAGGACCATAGTTCAGAGAAAATCAAGAATAGATATTCTTCTGATGCCTGATCTGAATGACATATGATAAAAGACATTTTTGTGTTTATGGAATGGGAATTAATGAGCATGTTTTTCTCTTCCCTGGATTGATAATGGTCATATAATCACACATTCCATGGAAATCAGCTTCAAGACTTTTGCTGATTCTGGCCAATTTTCAGTCAGGCTTGCAGACAGCAAACAGGTGTTGGTACGTAAGGGTATAAATTATTCTTCCTAAGCTTTGGGGAAATCAGTTTTTGTTCAGAGTATCTAGAAATTAGAGCATACACCTTAAAGGGACCTCAAAAATTATCATCTGTCCCTTTGTACAATGTGAGAGTCATGGAAGAAGTTCATAATGACCCATTTAGGTTTTGTGGGATAACCAGGCTTAAGAGTTGTAGCCATTTTGCTTTCTCATGGATTAGAAAGAAGAATATGTCCTGGCCAAGAATAATGCAGTCATGTCCAAAAGGAAAACTAAGAGCTTTCCTCAGAAATACCAATTTCAGAGAGGAGAATAAGATACCTCTCCTCCACAGCCTCAGATAGCTGTATTCAAATTCCAGAGCTCACAAGAAGATGAAATAGAATAAAACCCGAATTCTAATCATACTTTACATTGCCTTAAAAACTCGCATATATACAATGGAATATTTTGTCTGAGTTAATTAAAAAACCACTCTTTTCATCTTATTAACTATGCTTAACCAAACCAGTTGAAAGTTGCTTAAAATTATGAAATAGGAAAGGAACTCATTAAAAAGTAAATTAGCATTTCACTGATTTGAGTTTAATATGATTGCATTTATACACTACAGAAAAATTACCACTTTATTAGAAGTCATTTGTATACTTAAATGCTGTATGAATTCACCTTTGATGTAGTAGAATATTATTTGTATTAACTGTTAAATATTATAAGGCAATTAGTCTTGCTCTGTTCTGTTTCTAAATAGTGAGTTATTAGATGAACCTGATATGATGCAAGTCTCATGATTTGTGGCCCAAAAATCTCTATTAATCTATTGGGATATGTCTCTGTAGTGGCTTGTCCTTATTCCAGAGAAATTATTACTTTAGGAAAAGTCTTACAAACCTGTTGCTGATAGGATAGGACTCTAAAGCCTAGTTTTTCCTCTCTGATCAGTCCAAGAACCTGGAGAGTGTCTGCAAGAAAGTTGGCATGATTTTTCTTTTGGAAAAGCATTGTGGCTGAGTAACAGCATGCACATAAGATGTCCCAACATCTGAAAGTTCTAGGGAAGTTCCTTTCTGAATTTAATGTCCTCAAATAAAACTATAGTAGGGAAAAGAAGAATATATATAATATTTTTTTTTTTCAGATATCTAGAGGATATGTGATTACCTTTGTGTTCTAGTCCTTCCTGATTCTTGAAAATGTTGAAAAATATTTCTAAACGACATTTCAAATTCAACTCTTCTCTTGTTCAGGACTTCAAATGGTGTCAGAGCAAAGTGCACCAGACTGATGTAAATGTGTTTTTAAAATGAAGACAGAGTTCTTGAATCTGGCTTGAGTCTTATCATATTTCATTTAGAGGCCACAGCATCTTTCTGTACATTCAAAGTGAAGAAAGAGGGAGGGAGGGAGGGAGGGAGGGAGGAAGGAAGGAAGGAAGTGGCGGAAGGAAGGAAGGAAGTGGCGGAAGGAAGTGGCGGAAGGAAGGAAGGAAGGAAGGAAGTGGCGGAAGGAAGTGGCGGAAGGAAGGAAGGAAGGAAGTGGCGGAAGGAAGGAAGTGGCGGAAGGAAGGAAGGAAGGAAGGAAGTGGCGGAAGGAAGGAAGGAAGGAAGGAAGGAAGGAAGGAAGGAAGGAAGGAAGGAAGGAAGGAAGGAAGGAAGGAAGGAAGGAAGGAAGGAGAGAGAAAGGGGTATGAAAAGATGAAAAGAGGCAGGGAGAATGAAGAGGAAGAGGGAAGGAAGGAAAGAAAAAGAACATTTCAGAATACTTTTGCTCTTTGACCTACTTGGGAAAGGATGAACAGATTCAGCAGATTCTCTTCTGGCATTGTTGGTCTAAAATTCATAATATTTTCAGTGACTAAGTTCTCATTCAGAGATGTTGCATTCTTCTCTCTTTGAACAGTACTGAAACCTCTTAAAAGGATAATCCCTTCATGTCCATGGTTAAGGACTTTGGAAGGTGCTCTACAGTGTGTTGATTTCAAGTGAAATTCATACAGAAGAGCATCCTTCCTAAATAATCTTCCACATGTCTGTTCTATTCTCAATTTACAAGGAATTGAAACACGAGAAGCTGATTTCCATGTTCATTTACTTTTTGTTTTCCTTAGAATTTAATCTAAATCTTGCCAGGTTTCATTTGCACCATATTAATTTTACCATATGCCTACTTTATAAGGAAATGTGATAGGGAATCATAATTTATTCCCACAAGTAATTCAAAAAATTGAATTTTTAAAAGCTTTCAATCCTTAGTAATGTTTAGCCAATTTCAGAAAGACAATTTACATGGGAAAATCCCAAACTATTACTTCTAATGTAAGCCAACATTTTTTTAATATCTAAGACCTATATTTTAAAAACATGAAGCATGGTCAGTTGCAATTGCCATCATATTCTGCATTTCAACAAAATTTGGTGTTGTTTTAAACAGTGCTTTTGTCCCAGTCCTGCTAGAAAAAAAATAAAGCATTAGGAATACTATCTAACCAATCAAGTCTATTGGTCTATCTAGGTTTGTATGGCTCATATGTATCCAAGGATCCCCTTTAGCTACTTAAAAGGAGGTAAAAATCCTACATTTCTATTATTCTTTTTTTCCCAATCTTGAAGCAGTTGATAGGTTTGTGTGTGCCTGTGTACATTAGTCAGCTATAGATGCATACTTGTGTGAAGTAATGGGTTCATTAAGGACAGCTGAATTGAAAAAGTATGGGCAGCTCATTTTCAAAACCCCCTTTTGTTTACATGATTGTTGTGAATGTATTCACAGGATCTCCCATGATCTTTAAGACCTCATTTTCCAGGGCTTGTGATCTTTTTGTTTGTACAATGAGGTGTTTATTTCTGAAGGGGAAAGTAGAATCTCTCAGATAATCTTCCAGATTCCTGGAGGATACTGTAAGTATCAGGATGGACTTTTAACTTTGAATTTCGTTTTAGTATGGAGAATGCCAGCTTGCAAGGTAGATCACCAGTTGTGTTCCCAGGGAACTGTGTTGTTTAAAAATGGCCTGCTGCCTTCTGCCGCAAGAGGCCTTTGATGGAGAGAAGCTGTCATCTTTTCCTGGGCTCTTATGGAATCACAAAGCCTGTGGAGTTACTGTGCTCTCCATGACAAGTTCAGGCATGTGGTTTAACACAAGGCACAGATTTCTGGAAATAATAAATGGGATGAATATATGTATGTATGTATGTATGTACTAGGCTCTAAAAGTTTTGATCAGTGGTGAGTATTCTGAGGATGAAGATTAATTTAGCCAAAGGCTAAATCTCACCAGTAGTGAGATATGCTGCAGAAGAAGCAAATGCTTGTGTCTTTATGGGTTTCTCTCTTGACACACTATCAAGCAGAATGAGAAGGAAAAAATCTCTGTGGAAAGAATAAAAAGCTTGCAGCTTTCCCATCCCCCCCCCCCCCACCCCCCAGCCCTTCTTCACTGCCCAAATCATTTTTTACTATTTAAATATGGAAAAGCAAAAGTCTGAATACATTATAAAAGAAGGTGTTGAGAAGAGATTAATAAAATGTGTGTCATCTTTTCATGGCTTTTCTTACAGAGGGATCTGCAAAGACTGTAGTGCACATTTTGTCATCTTTTCCCTAGACATAAAATAGTAAGGAAGGCATAGATTAGAACTAAACATGTTTTCATTCTAGTCACTTGCATACAAATGTGTGTTGATGACAGAGCACTGCTTAGAGTGAATCTCTTACAGAGTTAACTTTTGTGTTCGTTACTGGTTTGGTAATAATAGATGTGTGTTAAACAGAAATAAGTCAAGGTCATGGTTTGGGAGCATCATTCAAATTTATCAGACTGCATCCATCTTCCAATACCATCTTTGCTTTGTACTAAAACATTTCTTTTTCAGATGACTTCTGTGAGAATACTTATAGTGTTGCAGCAGTATACTCCTGTATGATATTCAGAACCCCTAAACGGGGAAATTACAGTACCTGTCAAATTGATGTTCAAACACCACTGTGCTTCTGTGGGATAGTTTTCATTTACTTTGTTAATTTTTGTTTTCAGATGTAAAGTCATGTTTCTATGAAGTTGAGCTGAAGATATTTATTATCTCAGTATGTTAAGTAAAACAGCCATAGTATATAAAGGCAGATTATTGGCTGAATATTTTGCAATCAATTTACAGTCTCAGAAGGAAACTTTTTCTCTTTGTAAAGCCATGTGTAATAACCTTGTTTTCTGAAAAGCATATGCCAACAATTGCTAATGTGATAATGTATTATTAATGTAACTGAGCTCAAAACCAGGCACATGTGTAATTCTTTCTTCTGTTGTGGGTTGCTTTGTCTAGAACATGGATGGGGGCTGACTGCTGCATCTATTCACATATAGCTTTGTTTGCTTATGTAATAAAGGTTTTATCAAGGATTGCCTGAAGATTAAAAGTGGTAGTTTACCACTTTCTAAAGTCCAACCTGAAACAGGATTAATCAGACTGTTTTAAACATAATATCTCGGTGTTCTGAATGTAACATGAAACATACGGCTGGCCCATCATGATTCACCTATAGGCTCCATATAGTGACCAGCAAACCTTAGAGATAACTTTATCGTGTGGATTTACCTTAATTTTTTTTTCCAGTCCTAACAAGTAAAATTGTCTTGCCAACTGATTTTATTTTCCCAGATCTGATCTCATTTACAGCTGCAATCAGATGAGGTCTTTCCTGACAGATGACAAAGTAAATACTTCCCTACAATGTGATTCATTTGGAACTGTAATGGAGAAGCAGAAATTGGGTAAGCAGTAAAAAATGTCAAGCTGTTTCAAACACAGAAGTCTATGGAAGTATCTATCAAAATAAGGTCACTGAACTCTCTGATTTTGAAAAGAATTGTATTTGCATGCACTAGAGCTTAAGGATCATAGATATTAAGATGCAAGCCAGAATGAGTATGCCTGGAGACTGTGATAAGCACCTGAACTTGTAGCTCTTCTGATCTTTGATTTTAAAATACTTTCCCTGAAAGTGATACTTCAAGGACTGGCAGCAGAAGTTCTAACCAAAATGTTTGTTTCATTCACAAAATTCAGCTTCTTTCTTCTCCTATAGGACTTACTTCTGATTATATTCTTGTGTGACCTGTCGAGAATGCAGTTATTTGTGAAGTGTCTGAGGTTGCTGTGTACTCCAGTTTGAACACTCTGTGGGCAATGCATTTTCTAGAGTATTAAATAGTTTGAAAAAACTATTGTAAAAAAAAAAAAAAGGATATGAATTAAACACTCAAACCCCCACATTTCCAACTTTTTAATTCTTCATCAGTACAAGTGAAAATGTCTGTCACAGCTGTCGTGACTCATGTACTCCTTTATTTTTAAAATGGTGTGTGACTTCTGACATTATGGCACTTCTAAGCTGCTCTGTGTGGGTAGATGAAAGAGAAATTTTTCCATCTTTACTGAATTTTATCTGCTAACTTTTGATGAGAATTTTTTCCTTCTTGCATTGTGAATGCAGGGACAAATGAGAAATATCGAAAATGGTTTTCTGTTGTCCATAGTCCCACAAAATGAAGAATCACAGCTGTTCCTATCGGAGCAGTTCCTGTGGGCACACATATTTTTAGGAGGAGAGTGGCAGAAGAGGCTGAGACAAGCGTTTCTAATCCCACAGGCTCAGGTATTTCTCTCACTGCTGAAAGGCAGTGAAGAATGTGCTATGTATGGAGCAGCTGGGTAACTTCTCTGGATACCTCATGGGTTTAAATACAAAGTCACTCTCTGTACATGGAAGAAAATGCCTTGAAAAGCAACAAGCTGGCAAAATGTGATCTTCCTAACTGTGTTGTGGAGCCCATTTGTGTACCTCAGCACAGCTGTGAATGATGCACTTTAACAAATCAGACCTTCAGAAAGTGAGTCAAAGGGAGTAAGGATGCATGAATGGACCAGTGGTCTGAACTTTTGTAGTTACCAAGTGGGTACACAGGAATATTAGCCTTAGATAACTTGTTTATATGTCTAGGAACTTCATCTTTCATCTGAACTATCTGACTATAAAGTCTCTGACCTCCATATTATTATCTGAAACTAAGATAAGAGATGAGATCCCAATTCCTAATAAATGCAAAATGGTTTTGGTTTTGGTTTTGTTTTCTTTCCTCTTTCCTTGAACTGTAATATGAGGTATTACTTATCCTTCAGATGGGTCAATGAAAAGGTAGGTGATAATTTCCCTGGACCAATAAATTATGTAATTTAGGCCAACAATTCTGTCAGAGGACATACATTTGAATTGTCTGGTTTTGCTGGTCACTTACTCTATTCTGAGTCTTCTGCCTTCACTGACTTCTGAAGTTCTTGACTTGACTCTAAGTTCTTTCAACAGTCAGTTTTGAGAAGAAAGATCTATCCAGACTTTCCTGCCAGGTTCCCACTACTTACATAGAACTGATTTGCATTATCACATACCAGCACAGAAAAATATGTAGATTGGTAGTTATTAAGGGAACAAAGTAGGAAGTTTGGAATATTATTGCTAGACTAGTTACAGGTGACCTCTGGAAGACAGGAACAAGCAATTTAAGAAGGCGTACATGCAGTACAGTGGTTATCTTACTGAATATAAAGTTTTTTACTACAACACATTATTCCTTTTTATTTAATTTTCAGTTTATTAAACTGCCTTAATTTCAGTGGAGGTGACCTCCTGCTGGAAAAATGGTGAAAACGTTGCATTTGGACATGAAAATTAATGCTTTAGATTAGAAGAAATTCCATCAATACTAAAACACATAGTCATTGAATATGTTGGTATCTTCAAAAAGAAATGTCTTATACGTTTTTGAGGGAAGTCATTTGACATCCATCTTAAAATTCTCTTTAAAATTTCTGTATTAAATTATGTAATAAGATGAACATATTCAGATTAGGATAAATGGGCCATGTATGAAGATTTGTATACTGATAAACAACAGCCTAATTCATCAATGAAAGAAAGTCAAAGTCGAACCACTATGGGAAAGCAGTGATGACAAGAAAGACTGATGGAAGCTCAATTACTCCTTCCATTCTTACAAAACTGGTCCTAGGTGTAAATATAAAACCATTTTCAAATTCAGTCCCAAATTAAGTATCTGACACAGTTTGTGATACCTTTATGTTGGAACCTGAGTTAAATAATCATTAAGATACTCTACTCACCCTACAACCTCCTCTGGGGAGCTGAACTGTACTCTTGAATGCATTGGCTGCAAAAGCATACATCCATCAAGGTCACACAAGATCATCTTCCTGTGAAGACCACAATTCAGTGTCTTCATCAAGGCAAGGAATCCCACCCCACTGTTAAAATTCAGAGAACACCTCTAGTATGACTTTTACCAGTCCTGAATATCTCAAATAATCCAGGATATTTCAAAGAGCAGTAGATGCCTGCATGATGATATCTGAGCTAAGTCTTTCCAAGGAAACGCCTATATCAGTTAGAGAGACTTACAGAATTATACAGAAAAAAATTGCACTCATGTAAATGCAGCTTCAATTGAAAATCACAAAACACTTTTCACCTAGTTGTTTACTGATGGTTTTCAGGCTCACTCTAGGCCCAGGTGTACTTTGGACCTTGTGCTTGCATCACATGGTAATAGAGAGAATATGATTTCTCTGCCATTTCTTAGTCACATTAGCATGCCAGAAAATATTGATCAGGCCTTTGAAATTCCAAAATTTACAGACTGATAATGCCGTGTAATACTCTCTATTACTGACATTTCTGCTTATTATTCAGAGGCTTCCCAACAACTCTACAAAACTAGGGCTGAAAGTTTACTGAACAATTTGTGTATCTGTCTTATTTTGGCTCCACATTATGCTGTGTAAAATCTGCCACATCATATAAGGGGATATGCTGAAAGTGGTATATATCTGAAGCCTTTCTCTTCATAGAAGTACACTGTGGAAATCAATGGTATACCCTTTAATGTTTCTCAAATTTTTACCCTGTGGTCCCTGGAGCTGACCTATGTTCTTCTTCGCCAAGTAGAAGAATACAAAAATTCAGGTGGCTGGAAATTTCTACCTCATTCATCTACAAATCCTGAAAGGATCCTTCCTTCTCTAAATATATCTGGTAAGTGACCTCATGGAAAAGAGAAGAATCCATTCTTTTATTTCCTTCATTGAGAAAGAAAGAATTCCCTGAAGTGGCATTAAAACTGTATGCCACTTCAACCCTCATACAGAGTTCATGGACAAAACTGAAAGCTAGCTACAACTGCTAATCAAAAAACCCTGTACATGAAATAGCAAAACAAACAAAAAAGGCAAACTGTATTTACCTATAGATATAGTTACAGCAAGTCAACCTCAAATTATATCAATTTGAGTTTCCCATAGCATCTGGAGAGATTTTAGAAGATATTAAATCAGAAACCTTCCTGAAAGTTTTTCACTGTTTATGTGGGTTCTCCATAAAAATTCTATTACATGGTAAAAACAAACAAAAAAAAAACCCCAAAAGCCCCCAAAAATCAACCAACCAACCAAGCCCTAAACAAAGAAAAACACCAAAAAAAACCCAAAACAACAAACCACCAAAACAAATCCAAAAAAGAAAAAACTCTAAAACACCCAAAAAACACCAGTTTAAACAAAAAAGGAAAAAATGTGTTTACAGTGATTTAAAAAAACCCTAGTTCTTTTTATAAACAAGGATTTCAATGGCTTTTTTTTTAGTTTAAAGTTTACTACGTTTTGTGAAATTATTTTGCTTTCTCTTTTTCATATAGTAGAAAATATAAGTATGTATTCATTCTAATTAGTAATGCTTTTCATTGAGGGCTATTTTTACACAAATGTGGGCTATAATAACACAAAACATTCAAAAAAACCCCAGACCAAATGGCAGTTTCTGACAAATAGATAGCCTTCTCCAATCATCAAATGTAAATGTACAGATGATAGTATGAAATAATAACAGACATCTACTTTTTTCATGTTTTCATGGTACTTTGTACACCAAACATATGATATAGGAATTAGTTTTACCACTACTAACCTAGAAAAAGTATTCAGGTGCTCTTTCTTAGTGTATACCTATTTACTGGTTTCAAAATTTGATAAAAATATTAAAAAATAGATCTAAATACTGAAGACATGAAATAAAACTTTCATTAATAAAATTTCTTATGATATGGCAATATTAAAAATATGCTACAAAAATTTCATCACATATCTATCAAGTAGAGTTACCCAAGAAAATATCGAAAGATATCACAAGGTAAGTTTAAAAACTCCCATCTTATCACTCTCATGTGTTATCCTAAGATTTATCCTTGGAGCACATTTTAATTTCTGTTTTCTATTTACTTCCCAATTTTTAAGCACCAGAAGAATTAAAATTTTGCCTTCTCCCAAAGAATTATAGCTATCCTTTATATCACATATTTTGTATTCTCAAATATTCTGTATTTTGATTGGATTGCCATTCCACTTTTGTCTGAAAGGTTATTGAGGCTGTCAACAGGAAAAGGACTGGAATTACCAGCCAATCAAATTACAGAATACTTAAAAGGTCAAAGTAGTACAGCACACTAACATAATTCACAGAATATATGAGGCTTTAAAACCCTAATACCTCATTCTCGTAACAAAGGTTGTAATGAGAGCAAGAAATGGCACAACATGAATTCGTTCACGTGACTGCGATTATAACAAGAACCTGAAATGCAATAAACTTAACCCATTCTTGCTGCTAAGCTGAGACTGTAGCTTTGTTTCATCCTACCTTGAAAATAATTTGGATGATAAACTTTAGGAAAGATACTGGGTAGTAAGTTTTACTTATGCATCACCTCAAAATAATTGTTAATTTTTAATTTGTTGTCTATGACAAACAAAAAAAAACTCCAAACCAAACCAGAAATGATTATGGATGATGTTTTGAAGTTTGTGCATTTGTTTGTTTGTTTGTTTGTTTAGCAAGGACTTTCTTGATATAGCAGGTGGGCAGGTGTCACTTATATTTCTATTTTCCTCTACTAAATTGAAGTTGTCTGAAGTCTAATCAGCTAGTCCAAATAATAGCAATTTAGGAACGCCACTCACAAATGTAGACATGACAGATTATTTGTAGAGTAAAATTCATGTGTTGCACAGTTTCACAGAAATTAGACTGGCTTTTACAGGAGTCTTTACTATCTGTGTCATTGCAGTTATTAGAACATGTAAAATCTTAACAAGTCTTTTTTTCCTGATAGAATATTCCACATTAGATCACAAAACCTTTCAAGGCAAAGACAACTGGCAATGACAAGCTGTCCAACCCCTAACTTCCCAGCACTTTTTTTGGGGGGGAGGGTGGGGGGGAGGGGATGGAGCATAATTCTAAATGCATTTTTATTTTACGTTTCTTTTCTTCAGTGTGTAGCATAACCATTTCAATCCAATCCTATCTACAGAGAGGAAATAAAAACAGATTTAACCTACAGACCTTTGGTTAACTTCTTCCTAAACTAAATATAAAATGTTACCTCATCTTGCTCAGATTAAAAGGGGAGAGGGGGAACTCCCCCCTTCACCACACGTTCCCTTATTGAGAATCTCTTCTATATAAAAAGAAGAGTCTGCATATAAAAGACAATCCAGAGACATCTTTGAAGGTTCTCTTTCAAAGCGTCTCTACTTCCCTGAGTGTCTGGGGATTTCTGTTATTAATTGAAGTTAATTTTCTAGGATATCAGTTTGCCATGCACGTGGGAAAGATTGATAGCCTCTTCGATTCTCAAGAGTGTTGGAAATGACACTGTTCCATCACCGGGTGTCTTCACTTTTATCATCACAAATCAAATTATAAACATCGGGGCAACCTTGCTGGAATCTGGCTTCGGGAGATTTCCATAAGATTAATTAGGCGGCCAAAGCAAAGATGGTAAAATCTAAGGGCGGGGGGGGTGTGGGGGAAGGCAGGGGGAGGACAGGGAAAGGGGGGAGAGAGGCACCATTCATTCCTTGTAGAATGGGAAGTCAATTCAACAATGGGTAATTAGCGTGGGCCATGGATTCTCAAAGGCACTGAGGACACTGGACTCTTTCTCTCACTCTGATGTTTAGTGCGGTATTGTGGACCCCTCATTTAATTAGTGCACTTTGATACCCACAGGAGCTTGAAGCTCCAGGGCATGCTAAACACAGACTGACACCAGCAAGCTTCTGCCTCCTTCCAGTCTAATTAGAGACACAATGAGCTGCAAAGACAATGTTTTACTCCAAGATTTCTTCTGCAGATACCTCTGGCAGGAAACAATCGTTTATTTTGTGTCTATATTGGTATTCAGATTAAATTGTTAGCATGCAAAAGATGAGCTAAGGGCACATATCTATTAAAAATGCTTAGCAGAGTTCAGAAACGATGGAAGCAATTTGTGGGGAAAAAAAAGTATTTTCCCCTTTGGATTTTTTTTTGTTCTCTTATCTAATTAGAAGTAAATGATTTGAGTAAGAAAACCAAAATAGGCTGGACTCTAAAGCATCTCTTATGAAATTATTTTTCCCCCTTTGCATTAATAGTTTCTACCTCTCAGAAAAGAGATTTTTAACTTAACTGTTTGCAAAAGTGAAAGGCCAGGAAAAAAAAAGGAAATAAAAAAATTACTACTTCTGTTACAATCGCCTGTTGAAATGAGCACCCACCTACTTTAACTGGACATTGTGCAGAGGAAATGTTACTCATATTTGCAGCTCTTCAGAGAAGAAACCCCAAAAAGTTTGTGGCAATGACTATGTGTGTGTGTGTGTGTGTGTGCTGTGTGGGTATATAAAGTTACTTTTGATGGACAGTTCTATGCTTATTGGAAGAATATAAATATCCCAAGGGAAGCTGCGTATTGAAAATTAGTCTCAGCATACACTAAACACTTGCATGTGCTGCTTAACAATAGATTGGAGAACCAGTTCTCCTAAAAATTCAACTTCTTCTACATTTATGATATCATTACCTTCCTCTTTCTCAGGTAATTAAAGAGAAACAGACCAACATATCAATGTGTCTATTCTCAGAAAAGTACTCTGCTGGTTAGATTATGGTAATTTGGACAGTTACACCATTTCATAAGTGGTTATAATGGAACAGGGAATGGATGTGAGAACATAGGAAAAGAAAACACAAAACAGAATTTCTATTCAAGTTTTAGATCTACGAATCTAACTGGGGACTGAGGGGTAGCAAGGGGAACAGTCTTGCCCTGTTTCCTGGCGTCATGTGTAAGATCCTTGTCCTTTGGTGACCCCTTGCAGTCTTCTTCCACTATCTGGGGATCGCAGGAGGTTTACAGGCATCCAGCTACCCTCCTGCATTCCTCTGCAACATCTGCTCCATGGAAAAGAGTCTTCACTAGCCCCCAGGCTGAGACCCAAAATGAGCTAAGGGCACACATATCTATTAAAACGTGCACAGAATGGTGATGAACAGAGATCAGTACAGCTATGGCTGGTTACCACTGGTGTTCTCCAGGACTCTACACTGGGGCCAGTCCTGTTTAAGATTTTTATTAATGACCTGGACACAGGGATCAAATGGATGCTCCTTCTGTTTGTAGATGACACCAAGCTAGTGGGTGTGTTGATCTGCTGAAGGGCAGGAAGGCTCCACAGAGGGATCTTGACTGACTGGATTGATGGATTGGGGTCAGCAGTATGAGGTTCAGTAAGGCAAAGTGCTGGGTCCTGCACCTGTGGTTGTTGGATCACAACAACCACATGCAGTGCTACAAGCTGGCAGATGAATAGCTGGGAATCTGCCTGTTGGGGAAGGACCTGGGGATGCTGGTCTGGCTCAGGTGAACATGAGCCGGAGTGTGCCAAGGTGGCCAAAAAGATCAATGGCATCGTAGATTGTGTCAGAAATTGTGTGACAGCAGGACTAAGGAAATGATTGTAGCTCTGTATTCTGCACTAAGGAGGTTGCACCTTGAATTTTGTGCTCAGTTTTGGGCACCTCACTACAAGAAAGATGTTCTTTAGTCTGAATAATAGGAGGAGACCATACATCTCTCTACAACTGCCTGAGAGGGGATTATAGCAAGATGGGGGTCAGTTCCCTTCTCCCAAGTAACAAGTGATAGGGCAAGAGAAAATTGCCTCAAGTTGCACCAGGGAGATTTAGATTAGATATTAGGAAAAAATTATTCATAGAAAGAGTTGTCAAGCATTGGAACAGGCTGCCCAGGGAAGTGGTAATCATCCCCAGGGGTATTTAAACATCATGTATATGTGGCATTTAGGGACATAGTTTAGTGGTGGACTTGGCACTAGATTAGGTTTATGGCTGGACTTACTGGCCTTAAATGTCCTGTCCAAGCTAAACAATTTTATGGTTCTATGATCAACATATCATAAGTTCTAGCAGAAGGGAAAAGGAGACTCCAACCCTGACCTGAAAGTCCTTGTCTAAATTTGGAAAGACTTCTGAACAGAGATTTTTCCACTGTTGGAACTCCCATCCCAAACTCAGAAGCTATGTCTCTATTAGTAAATTAAATCTAAGGAAATCAGTTGCTATAAGCCAGATATAGATATGATTTTACCAATAAATTTTAGTAGTAAAACTTTTAATGCTTTCTTTCACAGATATTTTACCAAAATATCTCAAGCAAGTTTGTGGTGACACAATAATGAATGCTGACATAAGTTGGAAACCATATATCAAAATGGTATTCCAGCAAAATATTCAATTTGTCTTGGGTTTATGGTAATTCCTGTTGTAGTGGATCCAGATCACAGACTTAAATCGTGGCCTGCTGTCACTCATGGCATTGTACACTTTCAACTTTTGCCACCTAGCACTTTCCCAAGCATCTCCAGACTCTTCCTTAGAACAAGCACAGGTCAGAGACTACTCCAAAAAGGGAGTATGAAAAGCTTTAAAACATAACTAGCTTCTTCTCCATGCTACTGTCCACCAACACAACCCAAACATCTTTGTAATCTCAAAAGACCCACTTGTTATAATTCCACATAGGAAGGTGTGAAAATAAGTAACCTGTTCTGGACTAAAAGCCTGCCAGTCAGTCAGGCTGCACAGAAGCATTCACATTATTTCATGAACTTTGAAATGAGGAAGGCACTCCCAGGTAATCAGTGTGTCTCGTGACTATGGCATTCAGTGACCCCAGAGGAGATCCAGGAGCTATGTAGTGGAAATGGAATTGGGGGCACAGCTTGACCAAGCACCTGCAGCTGGGCCATGGTCGCTGCTGTTTTCTCTGTCTGACAGAGCAATGGAGAGGACAAGACATGAGCTGTCCATTACAGAGATTGCGAAAAATTAGTCCTTTTCCTAGTGAGGGCTGCTGTCACTGTCATTTGACATTCCTTTTTTTATACAGAAACAATCCAATAGGATTGATTGTTGTTGAACAGAATTTAGACATGTGTTACTTCTCATTTAACAGTTTTGTAACAGGCACATGCTACAAAGGACCACCTGGATGGCTTGCTTTTGTGGGAGGCTGTAATCAATGATACAGGCGCATGAAAGTGTTATTTTTTTTTTTTAATATCATTTCAGTTTTCTTCTTTACTTGCAATCCTCTGGTACTCCTGGCCCTAGACATCTTGCCATTGGGGTGTTCCAAGGCCTTCCCTGAGGGCCCTAAGCTGTGCTGCTGCCACCTCTCCAGCTAATAGTTCATGATTTCACCAAAGACCAGAGAAGGTGGGTCAAGGAAGACTCTGAAGTGTGACACAGGTAGGAAAGAGCAAATGAATTTCCCTTTCCGCCACCCCCAGCATGAGGTGGGGTTGACAATTGATGGTAATAAATCCTTCTGTACTCCAGAACCACAACTACAGTCTTAGGGCTATTAGGCAAAATCTAGATTTGGTTGGTTTGTTTTTATTTTTTCTGATGAAATTTAATTTTACCACTCTGCTTTCCATCTTTGAACAGAGAAAGAAATAGCAATGATAATATGCAGTGGATATCTTCTAGTAATAATCCTTTACTATAGCTAGACTTTAAAAGCGGGATATGTTCTCCCCAAGGCTACTTATTCCCTATCTGAAACATTAAAGTAACTGCTGAATAATTAGCCGTTGATACCTTGGAAATTAATGTTTAAAATGCAGAGGAAAAAAACTCTACATTTTCTTCAAGAAAAAAAATTTCAAGCTGTAAGTTGAAAGTGCCTAATCCTTTCAAACATCCCCCACTTCCCAAGAAAACAAAAAAGATGATATTATTACTATTTACCATATATACCAAGCTTTTTGTCATTTTGGTGCATTTCTGAAAGCTATAAGGCAATTAATTAGGCAAACTCTAGGATTTCAATGTGTTATTGTTCACATGCTGGGTTTTTCTGACATGATAACGTGCATGATATGTAAAAATTATAAACAGGTAGAGGAGACTAGAAGTGAATAGAGCAACTGAGCAATAATTAGGTTTTAAATATTTAATATTGTTGAGAAATAATTAGGATTCAAAAGTGAATGTAGGTATTAGTCAACAATGAAAGCCAAGAAGCTTTCTTAGGTGCATGTGGGCTTTCCAGCCATTCATTCCTGTGTAATTAAAGCTGTCATTCTGAATACACCTGTCTGAAAGTAAATCAATGGAATCATGTCTTCCTGAGTACATACAGTTTCAGAGCTTTTGCTACTTCCTATTGGTTTGCACGGTCACAGGAAAATTAAAACAACATATATAATCAGAATCTGTAAGATAACCTCAGATTTCTGCTGCTGCTTCCTGGGAATACAGTAAATTATCATGTGGGGTCTGAAATGTGGTTGGAAACTGGAATTTCATAAATTGGCCTTTTCACTAGAAAAAATCTTCATGTTGCTGCATTCACTGTGTCTATCAGTAAAAGACAGCTCTGAGAACTCCAGCTCCTAAGCAGACCAATATTCCAGGAAAAGGGTGCTGGGTATTTCAATAACTTACACTGCAGAAGTTGCTGGAATTCTGGAAGGGGAAAGATCTGATCAGTTTGTATGACCATGCCTCATTGACAGGTAGTTCCTTAATACATAGCTGTCAAATATGACTAAGTAGGCTATGGTCAGCAACTGGTTCATTTTAAAGTTATGATCAAAGATGACAGGGTCCAGAATCCAGGAATACGCTAATTACAAAAAATATTTTAAAATAATCTCTGACAAAAGATGGGCTGACTTGTACTACGGGGTTCCCACATTATTTTAGGAAATAGTAAATTAATTTCCAAGTAGTATCAGCAATAAGAATCAGAGAAATAATAGGAAAAGTGTCTTATGCTCTCCTTGATTCTTTCTTATTGTGTCCCTTATTTTCATTTGAATATTTCCTCTGCCACCCCTCTATCTGCTCCTTTTGTTTAGAAATTCATCTCATTCCCTCTTGAATTCCATGATGCTTCTTGCTTCAGGGGCCCTTTATAGTAATTTATTCCATACACTTCTAATCCTTCTGTGTAAGATAGTTATGCCTTAGCATTTCTTTTCTTGTTCCCAACTTTCTAATTTTTAGATCATATCTTCTAACTTCTGTGGTCTTGCAAGTGTAAAGTGCCTGCTTGGATCAATTTTATCAGTCTTCTTCATAATTTTTAAAACTTCAATTGGGTTACATGAAGTCTCTTCTTTTCCACTGAGAATATGCTCAACTTTCTCAGTCTTTCCTTATAACTTAAATCGTTGATATCTGGTATCATTTGTATAATTGCTCTACACTGCTCCCCTGAAGAGCAATTAAACCTTTACAAAGATATAGAGGCCAGCACTGTATAAATTACACAAGGTAAGGATCTGAAAGGTAAAAATTATTCTTAAATAAAAATAATTTTGATTATCTTGATTTAGATGGAAATTCCTCTGTCATCACTGTTCAAATTCCAATTCAATTTGCTATATTTTTAATTTCATTTACATAATGGAATGAAAAATTATTTAAAATTATTTGCTCTGTATAACAGAAAAATTGAAAGAGGAGGAACAGTTTTCTGCTATAAAGATTATATAAAAAGGAAGAGGAAGGAGAAAATTGGAAAACAAAGAGTTATCACCCAAATGCACTTGACTATAAGGGCTCAAATGCCCTTCCTAGCTTTCTGGAGGGGGTCAAAGACTCAAAAAAGTAGTTCTAGTAATGAAAATTTTAGAAGCCCCCCAATTATAAAACCTTGGAAAGAGCACACTTCCAGAGCTTGACACTGTATGTACCTCATTGTCCAGTGCATTTCATCTTAGAGAAAAATGCTTGTGTTCAAACCTATAATCACTGCACTGGCTCACACACCTTCTCTTAGTAAGCACAAGTAATAGTTTTATGAGTAAACACATTTTTTTCTTGTCTCTTTATCTGTGAGGTTTAGACTTGTTCACAGCCATACTTATTTTACTGTGCTGAGTTCATGTCCTTTGTGACAGAGACTGAAACTTTTAGACAGCAGAATGGCACATTTACATGTTTCTTATCTGTTGAATAAATATAAATATAAATATAAATATAAATATAAATATAAATATAAATATAAATATAAATATAAATATAAATATAAATATAAATATAAATATAAATATAAATATAAATATAAATATAAATATAAATATCTCACTTTAGCTAACCTCACACGCTACAATGCTATCCCAAAGTATGAGATACATTTCAAATATGCTCATTCACACTTCTGTCCTAAGTCAAAATTGTTTAAACCTTTCTCAAACACCTTTACTAGTTACCATTTTCTACAAAATAAAATAAAATACTTATTTTTCAAGGCTCTTCATTGACTGACATGTCTTTAGAACACTGAAGGGTCCAGATGGCTTTAGAGGACTGCACTCAAAAATTTTGTGGTAGCACATGCTCTTTACTCTTCTCATATTTATAGTAGATAAATATTACTGATTTTAAAATGTCCTCCCCTTACCCCTGGGAAATGTTTCAGTACCAATAGCAAGACACTGACCAGCTAACAGTGTAGTACAGTGTATATTGCTGCAGTTCTGACACCTCAGCTGGCTCTCTGAGAAATTAAGAAATGTCCTGAACAAAAAATAGCATTGGCATTGATGTCTAGCACCTTTTCCAAATATGGGGTGTTTTCTATTAGCTTCAGTGTTGTGTTCTTACATTCCTGCCATTGAACAGGCCAGATTTTAGGCTACAGTAAATCAGCTTATCTCCAGGAATGCAGAAAGGTGTTTTTTATATGCAACTTTTGAGGGTTTTGCCTCACATTATTTACATATCATCTAGGTATTTAGGTAAATAAACTACTCAACTGAGAGGGAGAGGGAGAGGTGATCTGCTTTGTAGTAGAATCTGTAAGCTCCTTTATCCAATCCTGAGAAGAAAGTGTTGTGGTGATCATTCCAGAGAGGTAAAATGCTAAATAAAAGAAGGATTCTCCAGAAAAATGGAAAACTTGCAAAAAATTCCCTTGCAGTTATCAACATTTCCTTTCCTGAATTAGTTGTTACTTTAAAGTAGGAGATATTCTAAACTGTTTTCAGGAAACCAAGATCTTTTTGTAGGATGATGTTGATAGTATTTCTGTATCAACCACATAGATTGGTTGATCTGTCTATCTATCTGTATCTTCTCTATACATGCAGTTTCATCTTTTTTTTTCTGTGGTAAGCAATCAAACACCTTAATTAGTTGCAGATCATCTACTACCCACAATGTGCATATAGCTACATTACAAAATTCCTCATTCCTCCCAGAAATCATTAGTTTTTACCCTACACTTGCCACTCTGTCTCAGAGATATGCAAACCAATAATTTTTCCTCTTTTGTGCCACTGAGACCTACCATCAGAGAAAACATTCTTTTATGGCACATGGTATTCAGCTGAGTCTTGTTCATGTGCACATTTCCCTTGCCACCAAGTTTACAGACCTCACTTACTTTTTCCTGTTCCTCTTCCTCTCTGTAGGCTCTTCTCAGCTCTCTTCCACTGACCTCCTTGCTGCTTCCCATTTTCTGCTTCCACTCATTTATCCTCAAGCATTTTTGTTTCTCTTCTCAGCTTCTCCGCAGTCAACTTAAGGCTCTTAATGGTTAAATATTCATCACATATTGACTCCTCTCCAAGCTACTGTTTTCACAGCAGTGTACAAGTGACATCTCCAGCAACTCATGGCAGAATTATACTCACTTCAGAACACCCTCTGTTTCATACAAAAGTGAACACCGATATAAACTGATGGACACTTCCTGCTAGCACAATACAACAATTTTACAGGAAAACATGCAAGTAAAAGAAAACCGTGTGAATCTGGTGGTAATAACAAATTTGGAGTGATTGACACAACACACAAAAAGAAAGGCACATTGTCCATTTGCAGGGGAAGCTTTTTTTGTGGATGCACAGCCCAGTTTGAGAATGCCCAGATACAGAAAGAGCCTTTCCAAGAAGCTTCACAATGAATGAAACAAGGACGGTTTCAATTCTGTGTAGCTACATAAGCAACTCAAAGCCAACTACACTCCCTGTGAAATCCTGTTGAGAAGAAACTTTTGGAAATCATGACCAAGACCAATAAGGCAAAATTAAGCTATAAGATTTATATATATTTCCTATTATTCTATTTATCTGAATTTTGAAATGTCTGACGTTGGACAAGCTTTTTGTCCCCCAGGGTCCTGTGCTGACATAAATCACCACTTCTAGGAACAGTTTTTCTAATATATGACAATGCTAAGACAAATTGACAATTTTTATCCATTGGAAGCTTTCTTCTGACTTACTTGGAAGACCTCATGGTATAATAGCAGTGTGTGAAGATGTGTTGTTAAGATACATGTGCAAATAGGAGGAACTGCTGGTTTCTGTTCACACTTATCTGCAATACAGAAACAGTTCTTTTATTACTGTTTCCAAAGATGATATTCTCATATTCCCCATAGATTGGAATGCAGACACATTGATATGATTGGGTCTACTCAAACCTATGAAAATTTCTATTCGTTGAGATACTGAAACTTCATTGTTCTTTCCCTGTACTTCACAGGATCAACCGAGGAGGGAATATTTGTTCTCTGAAAATTTCTTCCCCCACCCTAAGATGTTTTCATTGTCCTTAATCTAATATTTTTCCCCCTTAACTGTTTTCTCAAAATTAGACCTGACAGTACTTACAGTAATTCTATAAGGAATATAGATTTTACCATTAAATTGTGCATTATTATGTACCATTACATTGTGTGTAGTGGTATCCTAGTATTTTACTGTGGTATATTTTTGTTAGTTGGTTCTGTCAAATTCTTACCAAAAATATAAAGAATTACTGTTGCCAGTACTGAGGTGTTTCAGGTTGGTACTGAGTTGCATATGCCAATGGCCCAGAGTTAATGCTGCCTATTAACACTCCGCAATGGAATTGTGCTGAGGCTTCAGTAAGGAGGAAGCCAGTTCTGACACACAGCTGATGGTAAGTGGTAATCCCTGCCCACCAAAGAAAGGCTTAGTACAGGAGGAAAAAGAAGAAACATGACTTCCAGAATAAAAAAGCCATATTTTGCTGTGTAAAACATATGGTAACAGAGGTTGTCAATAAGCGTCAGCATTCATATCCTCCCCTAAATTATTCACAGCTGTAATGCACACTGCAGGTTTTAGTTCTTTTCTCAGAAGTACCACTAAAAAATAGCATAATTTCACAAAAAAACCTCAGCATTTACACCCATTCTTGCCTTTCAGTTTTTAAAGAAAATTTTAATCCTACTACATTTCTAACACTGTGGCGATCGAGTTTCTTTACTGAATCTCATCAGGAATTTTATCCCAAGGTTTTAGAGAATCAAATTTATTTTGTCAATTTATTTTACATGTTTCAATTTTAAGAAAGTGTTTAGAATTTGTAATGATTTTATTACAATTTAGATGGTTTAATTATGTTGCAGGCTGAAATGCCTTATGGCATTTTTTCAGTAAAGAACATATAATTGCTATTTATTATTTTTATTTATTGTGGCATATTACATCAAGGGAATGTCCTTTATCCCTTCAGTGCATTTCTCATTCTATGATACTTTCCTGGGACTAAATAATGAAATACTGTCAAAAGTAACTGGAATATTGGTGAGAAGTGATATGAAATCTCAGAGAATGATTGTGTCAGACTCTTGGCTGGCCAACACCAAGGAAATAAACACAATATACAAATAAAAGTAGATTAATGTGGCAGGTATTATTGGTATATTTGCAGCCTTTTAAATACAGACTATCTTTTGTGTGCTGCTACAGCAAAAGATCTTATTCAAATAAATTTATGTTACTAGAGATGGTCCTGAACAATGATGATTTTGACATGAAAAATAAGAACAATAAAACCTTGTAGAAAATAATATGATTTCTGTACTTTTTATTCTTGGAGTAATTTCTCCCCTATGCAACTTGTCCAACAAGAGCGCCTTGGAGTATTTAAACAACATATTTGGTTAGGAAGGCTATTTTAATTTTTTTTCTTTTAAATGAATATTTTGT
The DNA here is from genome assembly GCF_047830755.1 of Zonotrichia albicollis. Lineage (NCBI taxonomy): Eukaryota > Metazoa > Chordata > Aves > Passeriformes > Passerellidae > Zonotrichia > Zonotrichia albicollis. Next base: position 59,278,447 of record NC_133822.1, on the reverse strand, counting down.
GCCTGGTTTTTCTGTTGTCAGAGGATGGAAATCATCTCAGATTCATACAGTCTAGAGAAATTCTAGAGTGTTTAAGTTCAAATAATTAAGATTCCTGAAAGACAGAAATATAAATATTACACTTTCAAGGTGAAAGGTCTTATATACACAGTAATCATCCACTCTTTCTTATAAATTATGATTCCTGACACTCCTGATAGACAGAAAGATGGACTGGGTTGACTTTTAAATTTTTGTTGATTTTTTCATTTTCTTTCTGCCTTCTTTCTCTTTCTTTTCAATGCTTTATTCTTTCACTCTTTCTTCCTCACTTATCTCCTTTTCTCTCCTTCTCTCTGGCTCTTTCTTACTATTGCTCTCCTTTCTCTTTTCTCTTTCCCACAGAGTATACTTAAGATGTAATGCATCGCTTCTTATTTTCCCTATTGAAAATACTAAAAAACACACAAACTCTCTTAGAGAAATTTTGGCAAAGGGCCTTTTTCACTATGCCTTAAGATCTAGGATTTACAATAAAATTTTCTTCGACCTTCCCCATATTTGTATTATTATATCAAAGTAACTTAATGGGTAACAAGAAATAAATTTTGATTTGAGAATTATTTTCTGGTTTACATTATATGCTATTTATAACAGGTTGGAATTTTTTTGGAAAAGATTTTGAGTTCAAATTACGTTTGGTCACTGTACATATATGTGTCAGAACATCCATGTTCTCATAAGATTATGCTCTAAAAAGAGAAAAACAGTGTAAGAGGTGGAAGAATTATCATGCTTATTTCACTAAAAATGAGGTCCTTGGATACATTTAACTACTTACCAAAGTCAAGTCAAGTCATGTAGGCACTGATCTCAGATTTCCACTGTTGGTTATGCTTAATATGTTGCCAGCCTTTCCCTCACTTGTCCCTGGGTTTTGATGGAGGGTGAAAGCAATCAGTTGCTGAAAAAGCAGAGTCCAGAGCTGACATGAAGAACCCTGCACCACGACACCCTGCATAATGCTGTGCCATAACCATGGCGCAACACCGAGGAATCATCAGTAAAATTTAACTCTGCGTCCAAACAGCTTTGGTGTTGGACAGGTTTGAGGTCTGGATGACCAATATACCTCCTTGCCATGACAACTACTTTTTATTTTATGACAAATACAACTTTTCCAAGATAAAACAGGAAGTTATTTTAAGTTGGTTTATGCTCTTGATCAAACATGAAAGGTCCTTTGTCTCTGCTCGATGAGTATACTCACTTCACACACACAAAATTCTGACACACCCGTGGATTACAGTGAGCCCTTCGTGTCTCAACATATGGCTTAGAAGAAGGGATTATGTTCTCACAAGGGTGTTTATCCATCTTTAGCTTTTTTGATTTGAAAGACCTTGCAGATCTTGAATTGGTCAATTGGTCACCAGAACCAGGGACTGTAGGACTGTGACTTGGAGTGTGAAACACCCTCTGATGTTGTAGGGACAGTGACTCCAGGAAGAGCTAACCAGAGAAACTGCACCTGACACAGAGCCACAAAACCCTAGTGAAACTCTCTCTTATGGACTAAGCAGAAAGCTGTAAATAAGCCATTTGCAAGCTGGAGATTCAAGCTGGGGATTCAATTGGTTTTAGTAATGTATGGTCTGATGCAGAATTAAATAAGCACCATCACCCAGTAAAGGTTTAATCCAGGAGATTCTGGGGTCTGCTGTCTTGGGTAATCTGCGAAATTTTAAAACTGTCTCTGTGAAACTGCATCCCATTTACAAAAAATGACCGAAGGTTCACAGGCATTTGGAACATGCTGATTTTTAGGTAAAAGAGGGTTGCACTGAATAAAACAGAAGGGAAAACCTTCCAGCAACTTGGGGAACAATCACCTGTCATCTTGGAACAGGGCATATAATAGACAATCTGCTTCGAGTCCTCTGTCACTTCCTCTGAATTTAAATTAAAAGGTAAAATATAACATTGTTATTCCTTTTTGCTGCATAAAGACTTCTTTTACTCATAACAAAAATAAGAAAAGATGGCTATTACGTGCAGCACTTTGGCAATTTTAATCTACACTTTCCATTTTCCCTTCCACATCTAGAAGGCTATTGTATGTCCAGTGGTTTCAATGTATATGCTACTGAACATATAAAGAAAGAAACATATATCGTGCCAAAATCATTTAGTTTTTTATTACAACTTTTTCCTTCCAATTTTCTACTTATAATGAGTGCATAAAAGACCCCTTTTCACCCTATTGTTTTTAGTCTAAAAGCCACTTTATTCTTAATAAAAGGAATAATAAGTGCCAGTTGTAAAATACTCTGTCAATCACTCCAGCACTTACAATTGTGTAACACCTTTCTTTAGGACCTCTTAGAGTGCTTTAGAAAAGATAAAAACAAATAAAATAAAATTACAATTACATTTAAATGCAGAATTAGACTATCAGTTTTAGATCACTTGAATTTTGTTACTAAAGGCTGAAAAGAGACAATGTGCCTCTGAACACCCTGCAGCTGAAAGCTGCAGTAGCCTTGTCCATGCTGATCTTTGAATGAGCTATTTCACAAGACCCTCATTAAAAGCAGCCTGAATTCTAACAGAAAACATCTTCTTTTGCCCTGATTCCCCATAGCTGATACTCTTAATCTTACATTATTTCCATTTTCCTGTTTTTCTTCTGCATATTGTTTCCTCTGTGTGCACTGGTCATGGTGGGGGAATTATTTCTTGAGATAAAAAGGAAAAATTTGGATTCCTCAATAAATCCTATATTCAGGTTAATTGGAAAGGGTGAGGAGTGAAAACTAGATGTGATGAAAGCTCTTTATGCTGGGACCAATGCTTAGCTTGTGTATATGGATATTTAATTTAGGTTTGAGATTAATGTAATTTATAAACTCAGAAAAACAAAAATGTAGCCAGAATAGACAATATTCAATGACTGAAAATGCTGGCTCTCCTTACAGTCACTAGTTCAATGTGTTTGAGACCCTTAAATTAGATATCTATAGGACGTGTTCCCATGTCTTTTCAAAAGAAGCAGTGCAGCTGTGGGTCCTCAGAAAGGCATGTCAGTAGTTCATCATTCAGTTACCCTTTTTCACAGTTATTTTTGGTAGCAGAGGTCTCATTACAAGATCATAATCCATGGGTTTATGAAACTACTTGTTAAAGGTAATGGGAATGTGACAAAGCTACTGTGCTTTTTTGGTTTATTTTGTTTTTACTACCGAACAAATCAGCTCCTCAAGATATGCTGCTTTCTTCTCTAAGGGCCCCTTCAGATTAAAAAGAAATTACCATCCTAATTTAATTGTAAGAAACCTGGTGAAACAGATTATATCCCTTTTCTTTCTTGTGCCTTAAAGTTCAGCAAGTCTGAGGGGAATTTTTCAGTGCTTTTTCAAAGAAATACATAAAGAACTGATGAAGGCTATTAAAACCCATGCACTGTTGGAATTTAAGGAAGCCATCTAGTCAAATCCCATGAGCAAGGCCATGCAATGTCTATTGCCTTGGCCATAATGATCCTCTGCATTAACCATAAATAAATAGGGAGATGCTGATAAGAACTGACAGTATTTGAAGAAGGAGTAAATGAAAACTGATCCCAAGCCATAACCAATGAAAAATTAAACAAAGAGTAGAGTCTAGCTGACTTGGGCCTCATGCCAGCTGAGATGTCCTGGGACTTCCTGTCTGACCACTACTCTTTGAAAAGGCACAGGTATTCCATAGGTTCTGTGGAGAATTTTCTAGCCACAAATAAAGATCTCAAGGCAGCTCAAAAAGCAACTGATCCATATATTTAGGCAATAGAATGGTGCTATTGCCTCACGAGAGTTTCCACTTGTAGATATCTAATTTAAAATTTCACTTCAGAAATTTTATGCCACCTTGGGCAACAAGTTCAGCTGCATAAACATAATGGCAAGCACTATTTGAGGATTCTTTGGCTTTCTGCAACATCTAGAGAAGGCTGACGTGTGATGCGATGGATAGATATCTTTCTGGAGCTAACTGGCAGAGATCAGGTATGTTATCTTAGATATTTTCAGATGACACTTAGAGGCCTTTATTTCAGCAATTGAAAAAGATTCCTATATCTCTGAAGAATATAACAGCAATCTAGGAAACCAAGTTCCATGCTCTAGGTGCTGTATGCTGATTTATGTGCCCAAATCTAATTAAAAAAAAAAACAAAACACTTGCAGTAGCAGAGACATACTATCAGGGAGAGGGCAGTGTGAGGGAGGGACAGCCACACAGAGTTTTCCCAGCCCTGGGATGTGACCCTGCTATGCAGCTGATGGGGCTGCCTTCAACAGCTTCTCCTCTCCTCAGCTGCACAATCTCGTTCCCACATCATAACCTCTGCCATGCCAGCAAAACCAGCTGTGGGCCCCTGAAGTAAATCAGAAGGGGAACTGATCCATTTCTGGTGGGCCATTTTTTACTGGGTCCAGGTCCCTGACTGTGTTCACCATGCAGCTGTACAAACAGTGTGCCAGCACAGAGAGGGGAGGAGAGAGAGAATGACTTGCAGACTGCAGGAACCAAGCCTAAGTAGGCTGAAGCATGCCAATGCATGTGTAATCACACGGCTCTCTGATCACTGTCCTGCTCTGAATGTTTTTCTTTTGAAACTTTCCTTTTGCCTGTTTACCTGCTGAGACATCAGTCACTTGGCACCTGTGTTTGCTTCCTGTATTTCTGCTCTTATTTTTCCTCATGGTCAGTGACTGAGCTGTACTGTCACTCTAGCAGCAATAAAAAATTGTCTTTGGAATTACTCCAAAAAAGACCCAGTTGATGCTCTCATTTTGGCATATGGTGGGGGTTTGTTGTTGTTGGGTTTTACCATCTTTTCTTTCTTTCAGACAGTTGGTGCTTAAGATAGCTGTTGATTGGGGAATGAACACTGTCCCCATTGTAAGATTCCAGCATAGGGATGAAATCAACATGCCTTCCATGTAAATGGGCTCATTATGCCATCAGTTCATTTTCATTATTTCCTTTGGCTTTAAAAGAGACTAATTGTCCATACATTCATAGTCAGCCTGTATGAGGATGCAAATTGATTTATGACTTACTGCAGTGGAGGTCTTGAAAGCATATGCAGGACTCTCAGAGCAGTAGTCAATGAGATTTAAACATGTGCTTAAAAGAAAGCCTTGGCTTAATTCTTTAGTAAACAGGTCATTAGTGAAAAACACTAATGCCTGCTGTAAATTCAGCACTAGTGCATCAAAATTTTAATCGTTTCAGATCCACTTTTTGCTGGGTTAAAAGCTTGGTGGACAGCTGGGCCTAGAGGGTGGTGGTGAATGCTGTTGCATCCAGCAGGCAGCCAGTCACTGGTGGTATCCCCCAGGGATCAGTGTTGGAACCATTCCTGTTTAAAATCTTTAGTGATGAGGGGATTGAGTCCACCGTCAGCAAATTTACAGATGACACCAAGCTGGGTACAAGTGTTGGTGTGCTGGAGGGTAGGAGGGCTCTGCAGAGGGACCTGAACAGGCTGGATGGATGGGCCAAATCCAACAATATGAGGTTTAGCAGGACCAAGTGCCAGGAACTACACTTTGGTCGCAATAACCCTGTCCAGTGCTACAGGCTGGGGACAGAGTGGCCAGACAGTGGCCAGGCAGAAAAGGCCCTGGGGGCACTGAATGACAGCAGAGTGAGCCACTGTGTGCCCAGGTGGCCAAGAAGGCCAATGGCATCCTGGCCTGGATCAGCAGTAGGGTGGCCAGCAGGAGCAGGGAAGTGACTCCTTCCCCCGGACTTGGCACTGGTGAAGCCACACCTTGAGTGCTGTGTCCAGCTCTGGGCCCCCCAGTTGAGGAGGGATGTTGAGATGGTGGAGCACATTCAGAGAATGGCAACAAGACTGGTGAAGAGTCTGGAACACAAGTTCTGTGATGGAGCTGGGATTGTTTATCCTGGAGAAGAGGAGGCTCAGGGGACACCTTATCACTCTACAACCACCTGAAAGTGGCTGAGCCAGGGGGGGTTGGCCTCTTCTCCCAGGGAACCAGAGACAGGACAAGAGGACACAGTCTAAGCTGGGCCAACGGAGGTTTAGGCCAAACATTAGGAAAAAATATTCTTCAGAGAGTGATTGAACATTGAAATGGGCAGCCCAGGGAGGTGATGGAGCTTCTGTCCCTAGAGGCATTTTAAAAAAGACTGGATGTGGCACTCAGTGCCATGGTTTAGTTGATAAGATGGTGCTGGGTGAGAATTTGGACTTGATATCAAAATTCTTTTGCAACCTAGTAAATTCTGTGATTCTTTGATTCTGTGATCTTTTTCATAGAAGACATGAGATCAAAACATGACTCAAAACATAGTAAATCATTGTAGATTTTATGGAAATAAATTCCCAGATAAACATTTTCTATTTTTAAAGTGGGGGAATAAAAAGCTCAACAAACTCTTTAACCAGAAAAAGTTAAAAAAACCCCCACTCTTTAAGAAAAGTTCATTAAAATTACAACATTCCTCTAAATTAATATTTACTATTCCAAAATACTTTAGTGTTCTCTATGTACACATCTTGAAAGTATTCAGTGTACAAACTAATAGTCTGCTAATGTTTAAATAGCAAATATATCTATGTACAGTAATCTTCAATTTTGACTCTGTATGAAAAAAAAGTTAAAAGTTGAGAAAAGCCAGCCAGTGGAGAAGATAAGTACTAACTTGAAAAAAAAAAGAAATAAAATACATAAATTATATGGATATAAAGCAATCCAAACTCAAATTCAACCTATAGGATACTTATTATAAAAAAGAGTCAGATTTAAAGATGCATATCTGTTTTTAACACAGAGAAGTAAAATATTATTTTCTTTAAAAAAATACTATATTATATTTGTAATTCTATACAACTTCACAGTATTAAGTAAAATTTTTAAAACTTAAAACATGCCATCTTTATTAATGGTCCATTTTAAAGCCACCAAATATTTTTATGTCAATTACTAAAACAAGGTTTAACGCTGTCAAAAAGCATTACTGCTAAAAACAGTCATCTTCTCAGTGTTTTCATCTGCAAAGCATTACAGTTTATAAAACAATTTTAACTTGGAATACGTAAGTCTCTGTAAGAAGGCTTCCATATGTTAAAAATTTTATTTGTGTGTTTGATTTTAAATTGCTTTGAAAAAAACAGACAGTTGAGGTTTATAGAATGGAATCTTTCTTTTAGGAAATAAGTGTCTCAAAAGTACAGGGCACCAGCAGTAAAAACATTCTTACCACAAATCAGAAACACATTGAGAAGTGTTTGTTGACTACACCTTCTGAAACCAGAATTTGTTTCTATTTGCCGGAAAATTGAAAAATCTCTTGTATCTTGGCATGCTTGTTTGGCCCCATCCCAGGCTGTTCATGCAGTAGTGGTATTATTGTGCAATAAGGCTTTCAGGACTTATAAAGCTTTCAAGTTCTTCTTCCATTTAATTTCTAAAATGCAGTGTATTTTGCCAATGATCTGCATAGAACCCAATGACACTGTTGTTTTATGAAGTGAAAGGCAAAAGTGTGTATTCCATGATATTTTATTTTCAATAAAATATGAGGTGTTTTTAAGAAACAAAGACAATTAATCAGTGTCTCTGCTTCTGCATGGCATTTAGCCAGAAGCCACCAAGCAGACATTGAAGTTTAGAGATTGTTTTTGCAAGGCTAATTTAAGGTGAACTTAGATGGATTCAAGATTTATAAGCACTACAAAGTCTTGACTGGAGCAAAGTTCAACTAAGTAATCCACAGCTTACTCTGCAGATGAAGTGCTGCAGCCGAAACTTCCCTGTGATTTAGTCTACACTCAATGAAAATTTTCAAAACAGGCAGAAGGAGTGAGTTTCACTGTTTCACTTCAAAGGTCTCCTAATAACTGAGAGGATTAAATTCTTTTAACCAGTTAAGAAGGTTAGATGATTTTGAATGAGTAGCTTTACATTCATCAATAATTCTAAGTTGAAAGTTTGAAGATATCATAAGCATATATGTTCTTTAACTCCTTCAGGGCTGCAGAGCAACATTGCACCTGTTTTGCAACCACATCCAAACTGCTAAATACATGACAGCTGTTTTTAAGTTGCTCTACTGAAGTGAAGTTATTGGTAAGAAGATTAATTAAATTGCTTTACGGAAACATTTAATAAAATTAAGAACATTTACACCGCTTCTAAGAGACTTCCCTCTTTCCCTGCTAAATAAATATATAATGCCTCTTTGAAATCATTCTAATGTGAGCTGTGCAGACTTTGATGTTAGTACCTTTTACCTCTAGCATGCTAACGCCATATGTATATTATATCAAATTAGAAATAAGTTTCAAATGCTCAGTTCCAGTGACAAAGGTACAGCTGAAATAAAAAAGCTGAGGATTGTCAAACTGAAATGAAAAAGGTACACGCAGGAAATGGCTATAAATTTCTTCTTTTTACAGGGGAAGACGGGAAATTATACATGATAATAGTAAAAGAACTATCCTTTATCATATCAAGTGATTCTTCTTAAGTTCTTTTTGCTCACGTTTACCATTATTAGTGCAGTCAGAGAGCCTGGTTAATAAAGAATTATTTCTGCATTATATGATTGTACCTCAAACCTTTTGCAAAGAAGTCAGGATAACATATGTGCTATGAATTCTGAAAGAATGGGTGACAATTTATTGTGAGATTTATACAGCCTATTTTAGCATTAGTTCACAGAACTACCCTAAAATAATTTTTAAAATACTCTCAAAAGACAGAGAGGGAATGAAGAAGTGAAGAAAAGGCCATATAGGGTCTCATACACTAGATCCAAAATCCCATTAGTATTATCATTAACAATAAAAACAACCATCACATATGTAATGTCTAGGAGTCATAATACTTTTTGAATAAAATATCAGAGACAATTGGGAAAAGTAATTACAATTTTGATTGATAGAAGGACCACCCATATCTTCTGTCTACCCAGCAAGGTATAATATGAATGGACTTAATTTCTCAAATAAAAAGTTGGAGGAGTGGGAAATGAGTCAAATCTGTTATTAAGGATTTTAGAAATTACTGAAAACAGGAAACATTTTCTCTTGGGATTTCTTAGACACAACCACATCCTGCTTCATGAACACCACCAATTTTGTTTGTAACCTTACATACAGGAAATATAGAAAAATATATCTAAAATAAGTACCTCTTAAAAAATCAGAATATAAAAAAAATATCTAATGGAATATCTCATCAGCTCTTCTTTCCTAGCCATCAAAAAAGAATGGAAAGATGTTGATTTTTTATTTTCTTTGTATATATAAGCTTTCAAAGCACTGACAACCTTATTGAAGTGTGTTCATGAAAAGCTAATAGATATTTGACTCAGAACTATGATCACACAGTAATTCATATAAAACTTAGGAAGATCATAATGTCAATAGGAATTCTCTTTGTATTCTTTAAGCTCTCAAAGTTACCCTCTAGCTTCTATACAAATTACAAACTGGGAAGTTGAAAACAATATTTCATGTTCCTAATCAAAAGAAATGGTTTTGCACTGTGACATGGCTCCAGAAACACAATCAGAACTGCATATTTGTAAGAGTTTTGATGGCAAATGCATAAAACATGTTTCCAAGTATTTAAAATACCTTCTTGCAATTAGACTTAGTGAAGTCATGCTCAGTTTTATTTGTTCCCTTGCTTGTACTATGAATCTTGCATTTTTAACTGCTCTGTGTCCCTACTTAAATATTCTATGGTGCCTTTGTGGATTTTGTCCTTAATTTTTCCTTGCTCTCGTTTTCCATAATTTACCAAGGCATTGTTGAAATAAATATGTTAAAGATTGAGACACAACAGGCTGCAGCTTAAGTGTTATGGGTAGATAGTAGCCCTGGCTGATTTCCATTGAACTGATAGAATTCAGTGTGATTAGGGAGATTTTTGCCTGGCCTGATGCTTTGCAGAAGTGTCAGTTTTTCATCTTGAAGTGTACCTAGTATGCATTGAAGCTTAGAGTATGTTCCTTATGTCTGTCTTTTGGGGAATACATATCACCCTGGAGAAGTTACTTACATTTTAAATATTTTGATAATTAGATATCTCTCATTCCAGAACCTTTAAAGAGAATTTGGGATTTCATTTTCCTTAATGATGTGCATAAAAATAAACTGAGCTGTTAGATGGGTAAATGGGATCTACAGGGGAAAAAAACAAAAAGACAAAATTGGCTGGGTGAGCAAATCTGAAAATGGTGACTTAATAGGCATACCTTAATGCATTACAAGTGCTACTGAATATGTTTGTTTCATCTCATTGTTATTTTCCACATGGCTATTTATGTGGTTTTCAGTTTAACAGGGACAAGTCCAGTAGTTCATTGAGAAGTACTTCAAAGGCTGATTGTTGGTCAGTGCTGGAATATCCCCTCTGCACAATGAGATGTGGTTCCTCAAGGGTGCACTTCAATCACTCTTGGAGAGAGGAACTTTGGCTGGGAGAATGGGAGTCCCTGTGAGCAGCACTCAGGTATTTTGCCCACCAGAAGAGCAGATGATGTGTTTTCTCATCCGATATTTCTTAAGCATTTTAAAATGTTACTTTTTTATCAGCAGGTCGTTCAGCCTGCTTGGTGGTGCAGCTGCTTCATTACCCAATGCCTGGCCATGCCACACAACTGCTGGGTTTTGTGTTATGAACAGTCCTGCTCAGGGATAAGCAGGGCATCCAGTGGGGATTGGCAGTGCTGGGCACTGCATGAGATGCGCTCAGAACCTTCCAGGACTGAGCCCTAAATAATGGTCAGGACTTAAAGCAGCCTATTACATTTCACAGTCTTTTTCATAATCAGGTAGGGGGAAAGGTCATGATATATCCTATATTGCCTTGACCCTAGCAAAGCTACATCTATATGTATGAAAAACAAAATATAATTTAAGAAATGCAGTTTAAAAGTTGATCTAATGACTGCAAAAGCACTGAAAAGGCTTTAACACAGATTCTTTTGCAAAATTGTACATAGAGAGCCAAGAATAGAATATATATAATAATTTATCTATGGTATGTTAATCTGGAATAAGGAAGTTTGTTATCTTTTTAGTACAAATGAAGAAAACAATCTCAATTTTTGGGAAATTAATATTTTAATCCTTTCACAAGGACTTGAGATAGTACTGTGGTATCTATTCTATGACAATGTCAATGCTCTAAGTAATGCTCTAAGAAATTTTTTTTTTCATATTTAGAATTAGCAAGAAGGAAATTAATCCATTACAGGCATATAGTACACACATTTCTGCAGCATTAATGTTACATTTGATTTTTTTTTCTGATGAAACCATAGAAGGATTCTTTTTTCAGGATATTAAGATATTTTTTCTGTCAATTTCTGACAATTTCTGAAAATCTGCAGTCCTTATGTAGGAAAAACTCTCAGTGAAGCCAATAAGTATGTTCTAAAGAAAAACGTTACCAGGGCTCTGAATATAACTATATAATTTTATATATAATTTTTGCTTAAACTACCTCAGACCTTCTAGGGGATGGGTAGTGCTCTGTTATACTGATTTATTCCAGAGTAAATTGCCCTTGCATGGGATACAGTTGTTGACTGGGATCAAATACGGGCTGAGGCAGGGAGGAATTTGGCCCAATGTGTGTAGGGGCAGTACAGTCCTGACCAGCCACGCATGTACTCATCTCAAGTCACTGTCTGAACTGTTTGAGTACTTTGAACTCTTAAGCTCTTTTCAAAATTTAATACTAGATATTAGTCCTACTGAAATGGATGGGGGATGAGGAAAAGTATCAACTTACTACTTTTAAAAATGCAATCTCAAGTCCTTTTATAATGTTCACCAAAGTTTTTCACGGTGAACTATATAAAAAGAAGAAAATCTTTAATAAGGGTCTTTTTTCCATACAAAATAGAATTGCTGAGAACTATACAGTATATTTGAAAACCTTAGAAATGTTATAAATATTTTTCTCTCCAGCTTTTATCTCTTTCATCTGTCTCAAGCACTGTGGCTGCATTACATCTGGTGAGACTGGAGAGTTTACTGATGCTTGGGAAAGATGAGTATTTCATACCTGTCCATCTCTGCAAATAATCCACAAAAATTTAAACCAGAAAGAAAACCAGCTGCTGCCATTCAGCAAGAAGTCTATTACGAATCCCTAGGTGGCATGGAAAGCATTTAGACTCATTTCATTCACATGTCAGGTAAAGACTTTCATTTAGAAGTGAGATGAATGCTGAATAATGGACCTTTTGAATAATGTAATTAAGAATTCATTAAAGCAGCCCTTAAAATAAAATCTCAAGAATTCAATGCATGTATTTTTCCCCCTTTAATGTACTAGAGGATCAAATGAATGAATGGAACATAATATAATACTGATGTTTACAAAATTTTCACATTTAAATCCGATGGACTCTTAATATAATACAATATACAATTTTAATGGCTTCTGAGTAGGAACAATTAGGATTCTTGAAAGAGATTGGTGTCCTTGTTAGGAAGAAAATTAACGTATCCAGACTGGTGCTAATCTCTCAAAGCCTGCCTTTTGCAATACATGTTTACTTGAAAAATCTTGACACCACTGAACTCTGTGGAAACTCTCACATCAATAGTTTTGTTTCCTTCAATATGTATACAACTGTTTTGAGCAAACAAGAATAAACATTCTGATATGGATTTGTGCACTACTTTTCTGACTTTCAGAAAAGCAGATCTCCTCTGTGAAATGTCTTCCAAGATGTTCTCTACATTCCACACAATCATCAAGAAAATTTTGTCTTGCACACAAAACAGGAAAATGCAGCATATGCTCACAAGCTGGTATTCAAAAAGGCACTGAGTTAGTTCCACCTACGGTGGAATGTTGCTGAGAAAATAATATGTTCTGGGAGTGTATTTCCAGTTTTTGACAGTGGGAAATCTGGGATGAGAATTGCAGAGGGCAGGACCATCTTTAGCAAAATCAGACTTTCCCCTGCATCACTCTCTGTCCATGAGTAGGACAACACCCAACAGCAGCAACATCAGGATTTTGAAGGGAAGCCTTGGATTTTTTTTCCATGGTCTATTTGAATGTGAAGTTGAACTTGGACTATTATAGTGTAAAATCTTGGTCCAATTTGCACGCATGGATATGTGCAGAGGGACAGGGATGGTTTCATGGGCCTTGACCTCTGGCATACAAGGATAGGATTGTCAAAGAAGGATTTAATGATGAAAGAAGCCCTTGAATATGCATAAATGACTAAAATAAGGGTGTAAGTTAAATGTCTGACTAAGAATCTAAGCAAACAAGACATTTACATCACTGTTGAAAGGCTTAGATTTCATTCCCAAGTTATAAAGAACCAGGTTAGTTAAGCTGTATTCCATTTAAATTTGTCTTCAATCAAAGAGAAAAAAAAGGTGATGAATTAATTGAAGAAGTTTTATGTTGGCTGAACAGAAGTACCTCAAGATAAATGATAACTGCCTTGACTACATTTAGACATATTAATGCAAATGTTCCTCCCAGTACTCAAACCACTTCCCATTTTTAGGAAGAAAACATAGTTTATAGAAAGCAGGACTAGATAGGACCAGAAGGATGTTTGTTATTTGGATGTTATGGATACTTTGCAAAACATTAGAAGTCCTTAAGGATTCGTAGAATATTGACCTGCATTTTTAAGAGTGAAGTATAAAGCCCTGACAAATGTTTTCACCTTATCTCAGGCCCAGTTTCAGAGATCTATCTCTACTGTACCTCAATAAGAACATAATCACAATTCTACAGGCTTCAGCTGATGGAGGTGTTGACATCTTCACTCCTTTTTCGCTTTACAGTAATGTGTTCAGAAATGTGGAAGGCAAGTCCGTCCTGTACTTGCAGTGATGCTGAATGAAAAACCTGCCACTTCAGCAAGATCTGACTATATTGTGCATCAATTGACAGACTTGAGACGTTCCCATATAGACAATACAGAGATCACATAGGCTGCACAAATGGAAAAAGAGAATGGAACAGACCTCAATAGTCCACTGCCAGATGCTTATTTTTAAAGAAGAAAACTTTACAAAGAGACATTTTATCACACTTGTTGCTGGAAAAAAACTGAGATATTTGAAGTACGCAAATCTTTTCCTTGGCCTTCAGAAAAAAAAAAAAAAAAAAAAAAAAAAAAAAAAAAAAAAAACCCAACCAAAAAACCCCAAAACATAAGACCATCATAAGTTGGCATTATTACAGACTGCTTTTATCCTATGTATCAATATGTGGTGTCCTGAATATTTTCAAAATACTTGCTCAGTTGTTTACAAGGAGGATGGTTTTCACTCTCACAGGACGCAGATCAGTGGAAGTTCTAAGCTGATGTATTAATGTGTGAAATGTCCTAAACTTTACTTTTCTCCATATATTTTCAGTTTCTGGCATGTATCAGTTGATTGTGTCAGGCATTAACACTCAAAATTTAACATAACCAATTTTATTGAGTTTGCAAGAGACTAGGAGTTCTTACAGAAATGATGATTACACCTCAGAGGATATGTGGAAATTTCTAGAAATCACTTTCAAATAACTTCCAATTGGTATTTTGAGTTAAGAACCCTTATTTAGTTTTTCTGCCTGCACAACTAGTCAGGGAATTTTTCTTTGCCTCTGTTGCTTTCTGGGCTGAGCATGCTAGCACACTGCAATGCTAAGATCTCTATGTTTCATAAAGCATCTTACAAAGTTGTTGTGAGAGAAGATACTACAGAAGCAGAGTGTTCCCATTGTGACATCATTTTTGGTGGGCAGAACAATTGAGCACTGAGAAATTTAAGGGGAGGAACAGAAGTGTTAGATGGAAGGTAGACAGCTGTCAACAATACAACCATTTCCAAATTGCTCTTGTAAGCAAGACAAAGCAGGCCATTTGTCTAAGTCGTTCGTCTCACAGAGAAGTCTCTGTCATTGCTTCCTAAGAAGGTTATTACACTGCTACATGGGAGCCTACAGAGCCTTCAGCTCAGACCACATGGGCCTAATGGATGATTCTGCCCTGGAGGGGAGAGTCCATGGTTTCATTAGGAACTTAGGAAAAAGGATGTATTTGATGATGGTCCCCCAACGTCACTTGTAGTTAATCAATTGCCATATGTGCCAATCAGGCTAGGTAGAGCTACAGGCAACTCTTTTTATTTGTGTCTGAGAGACTGGGAATAGCCTATGCAGCTGGGAAGCCAAGCAGACCAAAGGATTTTCCAGAAGCCAGCAGTCAAGGAGGCAATTTATTGAGGGAGAAACCCCAGAGCAAGAAATTAAAAAAAAATAAAATAAGGTAGTGATATGTTTTACATTACAAAATTTCTCTTGGTATGGGTATCAGCTTCTGAATATTTCAGCAATATGGCATCTCATCTCTCATCTACATATCCATTGAGAAGTTTTCAGCAAAAATTACTCTTTGTTCTGCAGCACAGAATTAAGCTGACTTGCTGCTATACTTGGGACCTAAAAACTGAAAACATTTTACTATGATTTTGGAATGGTTTAGTTTTTACTTTTGTCAAACTGAGCTTCAGGATTACAATATGAATGTTCAAATTAATGTTCAAATGTTCAAATTAATCACACATGACAATCAATGTTTTATTCTACCCAATAGGAATAATCTGTTTTGTGTAATATAGGAGTAAAGGGAGTTATTTATTAATGGAATTCTGTGATTTGTGACAATGCTTTGAATTACAGATCATCTTGTCCTGAGAAACCACTAAAAATATTGTGCTGCCTCCTCCAGAGGCATCTTCTTCTGCCTTCCTCTTGTGTGTGTGTGTATCTAAGTATTTAGCTATGTCTGCATACATTTATATCTATCTAATTAAAGGAATAAATGCTTGCCTGTTTACTCCACTAGGAAATAAGAAGGATGCTACACATTTGATGTTGTCTTGATGTGATACAGAATAAGCTGGAGCTAAGTGCTCATATCAAGAATGAGGCACTTCCAACCATCTGTGCCAGTGGTCATATCAACCCACTATCCATTGAGAAACTCAAGATAATTGCTGCTTGCCTTTTAAACTGATCTTGCTTTAGAAATATAGATGACAGTTCTGAACATAGAATTGACAGGGCTCCACACAGACACCATGTTCTTCATACACTGAGGACCAAATCTTAAACTTTTAGGTGTGTGGTGACTGAGATTTGCTAGATGCCAAGAGTTCACCAAAGCCATTCTATCTTCCTCCTCCTCAGCTGGACAGGGGAGATGAGTTGAGATACAAACAGAGAGAGATGCCTTAATGATTAACATCACAGGTAAAATCAAAAAGAAAGACCTGGGGAAGTTACTTGAAATTTTAGGAATCAAAATCAGAGTAGAATAGTGAGAAATTAAAAAAAAAATCTTAAACACCTTTCCTCCCACCCGTCTTTCCTTCCCAGGCCTAGGTTTAGCACTGTTTCTCTACCTCCTGCTACCCAGAAGCACAGATAGATGGGAAATGGGCATTAAAATCAGTTTATCTTCTTTTTTCTGCTGCTCCTTCCCCCTCAGAAAGATGAGCCCATATTTTGCCCCAGTGTGGGGTCTCTTTTTCTCCATGAGGTGCAGTTCTTCAGTAAACAGCTGCTCCAGCATGGTCCCCTATGGCACGACAAGTCCTGAGAGCAAACCTGCTCCAGTGTGTGCTCCTCTCTCCACAGGGCCATGTGTCCTACAGGAGCCTGCTCTAGTATGGAGTTCCTGTGGGCTGCAGGTGAACATGTGCTCCAGAACCTCTTCCCTCTTGCTCTTCACCATCCTTGAAATCTGCAGGGTTGTTCTTCTCACATATTCTCCCTCCTCTCTTCTCCAGCCACAGAGGTTTCTGTGCAATAATTTTTTCCCCCTTAAATGCATTATCCCAGAGGTGCTGCCGCTGTCACTGACTGGCTCAGGCTCGGCCAGCAGTGGGTCTGCCTTAGGGCCAGCAGTGGGGAAAGCTTTCAGCAGTTTCTCACAGAAGCCACCCCTGTAACCTCCCTGCTACCTAAACCCTCCACAAAGCAAATACAAACACAAAGAAATACTCTATAATACACTCATTAAACAAAAGCTAAAATAATGGTGGGAACAGTTCCCTGTGTTTTCAAAAATTATTTTAATTCCCCAGTAGCAAAGATTGTTTACAATTCCAGTCTGTTATGTGATAGGAGACTGTCCAGCCTGGGCAAGCCACAGCTTAAACACCTCTGAAAAGAAGCCAAGGATTGAGAATATTAGTATATTATATATTAGGAAATTAGTTACTTCATATATGCCATGTTTCAGAGAATGATCAGTGCATTGTTTGACTGGCTGCTGGATTTCCATTTTTCTTTATTTACATATATGGTATGATGCACCAAAGCAAAGAAACTTACACCCATATTTAAATTGTTTTTTCTGTGCAGAAAAAAAAGGCTGTTTCAACCCTTTAACAACTATAAATCACTGAAAATTGTGACACATCAAGTGCTAATTTCTTTTTCATTTGCATAAGTAGTGATATTTTGAAATATTCAAACCAACACATCACTTCACTATGACTTCTCTTTAGCTCATGTGAATAGTCCCATCATGGGAACAAACTATTGCAATGTTAATTGTCTTTGTAAATGTTACCAGTTCATGGTGACATAGAATAATGTATCACAACAGAGATTGTCGAACTTTTTCTGGTTAATTTGAACTTCCCTAAAATCACCTCAGCTACATTTAAGGCCACTTTGCTCTCATTCAGACAATATAGTTTTAGTATAGGCAGTGTAGTCTATTGTACCAAGATCCCTAAAGAACAAATGAAGAAATAAATATTTGCTGTAGTTCATTTCATGAGTATTGCTAAGGAAACAAAGTGGCTATCCTTAGACAAGGGGCTGAAACCCTAACAATCTTATGAATCATTGTTTTCTCCAGATTTTTTCCCTGTAACCTCATTTTCTACCTCTTCTTTATTTCTCAGTTGTTGAAAGGAAAATACAAAAGAAATGTTCATATAGATAACCAGTAGGATGCCAGAAAGGGCCTTTTTCAGTGAGAAATGATGTGTTGCCCTCTGGATAATCAATTGTCCCTGCAACACTTTAGGATTTTTCATGCACTGAGATGCAAACTGAGCAATTTCTTCTCTTTTTTTCCCCTATATAGTTTGTTAATACTGGAAAAGCAATTGGACAGTGGGGCCTCCTCATTCTTGGCACTATTTCAAAAGCAACTTGAAATGCCCTGACAGCAGTTCTTCTCACAAAGTAACGTGAAGGTTGTGACACGGACCAACAAAAGGCTGACACACTGTCGTTATCTCACCCTGTTGTGCTTAGGTAATGGTGGAGCCTCAGATCTGTGTGTGATGTTAGCACTATATGTTCTTCAATAACAAGGTGCCAGAAGATGAATTGAATGTAGAACATCGTCTTTAACTTTGAATTTCTAAGTTTAGACTAGATCTTTCTGTAATATTAAAGACTGACTCTACATTTATTATACAAACCTACTGATAATAAACAGATCAGTTCCTCAGAGATGGCCAGTATTTTTTAGCATAATATATTCAAAATGAATGTGTTCTGCAAAAATGCAGCAATAAAGTTTCTGAACTCTCCTTTCACACAGTTATTCCAATGTATTAAAAAGCTTGGCCATAAGCTGTCATCCACAAATTTCCCACCTGTCCAGCAGTGTTCAAAACTGGGATTTGTTCTAAATATATTTCTGGTTTTAACTAACCCAAACCCCACTATAAATTGTTTCCCTTACAAATTTAATGTGACAGTTTACCCAGATCGAGGTTCTGGAACTGAGTTTCATCAAAGCCATGGTAAAATAATAAAAATAATTAGATGGACTACAGCACAAGCAATACTCTCATATATTCGTAAAATTGGCTAATATCACTCACTGTGTAAACCACTCTTGCCTGTTAATGCTTAGTAGTTTCCAGTGTCTGTAAAAAGAGAACTCACATGATTACCTGTTAAGCCAAAAAAAAAAAAAAAAGGCTCCTCAAAGATAACAAATTCAGTATTTTTACAGTTTCCTTTTTAAATCAAATTACTGATTGTGCTTCTCTTCTTACATTCACTGTGTTAATGTGTTACAGTTTTTGGTTTCTTTCCCCAAATCATTAACTTTTTTTTTTTTTTTTTTTTGTAAATATATAAACATGATCAAGAAATGCACTTCTGCAAGCTTTTAGCTGACCTGGTTGCTTTTGAGATTAGCACCATATATAGACTTAAAGTTTCAGGATCACATCATGATAGTTAAACATAGAACACTAGCGCATTGTTTTTGTAAAAGCAGAGGGGTGCCATTCACTGAGTGGTCTTAGGTGATTTAATTGTCATTTGAGGTCCTGTGTCTGGGAAAAAAATGCTCAGATCTTTCAGAAGCACTTTCTTGGAACCTTTCTTTATCCTTGTGTTAACATTACATTATGTGAATGAGGTACAAGCTTTAATTCCTGGAGTAGGTACTCATTGTTCAGAAAATTTGCGGGCAGAACAAGTAAAATTTGCTTTGTGAGCTCTCTGTGGGAACCAAATGACAAGCTCTGTCTTCTCCACAAGAGGAAATATCTGGCATGGTATTATCCAGTTCCTGAGACAACATTTTTCACCCTTTTCCTTGATCTCTTTACCCCTTCCTCAGAAGTCTTGCCCAATACATAGCAAGCATCTTTCATCTTTGACTCTTGATCCTAAAGCAATAGAGAATATATGCTGTTAAAGAGCATATCACAGAGTATCCTGGAGGATCCGGTCCTTTAAGACAGGGTCATTCTGGGGGAGATGAGGGAATTTTCTGTTTCTCTGAGAATGAAGAAGTTAGGTTGGAATTTGACAAATATCTGCATCTCTGCACATCTTCTTTTATAGTCAGTGGAGAAAACCTGGCACTTCTGGGGTGCAATTAATGTCAGCCTTAGGTAGAGGTCTCAAGTAGGTGAAATGAATTCTCCCCTTCCATTTTTCCCTGGGACAAGTTCAGATTAATTCAGATCCCTGAAGTCAGGTGGATAATTTTCATCCTTAAAGTTATATAGTGTGCTCTGAAATCACCAGCATTAAGTAGGGACTTCTGAAGTAACCAGAGATGCAGTTTTACAAGAATTATTTTTTTCATCAAAGTAAACTTGAAGTCACATAAATTGTACCCTTTCAGAGTATCTGTAGTCAAAAATATTTCCTCACAAAACTCGGCCCCCTCAGATAACTAAGACAGAATCAGACATGAAGGTGGCGGCTAAAAGGGATATGAAGCATTGCACAGAGATATGGAGAAAAAGATGTTTTGGGAAAAAGAAAAAATAAAAAAAGAAGAAATGTGATCTCTGTCATATTCATTGTTGCTTATAATCATCTCTGCTGAAGCACAGTCTTGCTTATTTGTTTTAGAAATACCCTCTGGTTCATGCATAAGAAAATATATTAAATATTCTAAATTTTTCTTCTTTTTTTTCTGTGTAGCAGAGAGTCAGGGGTCAAATTCTCAGCTGCCGTAATCCCCACGGGATTTATTCACATTCATTATTGAGATGGGCTAGATCCTGGGCTCAAATAGGCTGGCATAGCCCTACTGAAGACAGAGAGAATGTGTTGATTTTTTAGTAGATGACAATCTGGTCCTTGAAATCAGTAATTTTGACTAAGCTCAGTGCTCCACATCAAATTATTTTCAGTATTTAGCAATATCTGGTATTTTCTTTATGAGTGTACCTTATCAGCATTCAGGGTATCCAAAAAGAAAAATCCCTGCAGTAGTGTTACAACTGTGACAAAATGACAGTTTTGGCAAAAATGACAGCCTCAACGTCTGTTTTCACTCTCTATCCAGAAAGATTTATATATTAATCTGCTTGAGGATTATGCTTTGCCATCCAAATCACCTACTATGTTGTTTAGTATCTGTAGCAGAGTCCCTGGCACAAATTTTGTAATATTTTTTTAACATTTAAATGCATTATTGTGAGCAGATCACCTCAGAGAAATAATGCACTGGTGCAGAGGAGCACTAAATCAAATGATAAATTGAGTGTAACATCAATTATGTTAGCTGTGCACAGAAATATATACATTTGAGGGTCATTATGACACATGAATGTTAAAGACAAAAAGTGAAAAATACATTTTAAGTTCTGTATGTAGGAAAAACTGACAATGATCTGTAATTTGCATCTAGCATAAAATTCTATAAATCTGCTGGTGTTTTCAGCATTGAAAGCTTGATTCTAAATGGAAAGGTCATTATCATTATTAAGTTTTATAAGAAAATCAGTACGTGTACTAGTATCTATTTAATAACTGAGACATCATGAATGTCAGACTTAACACACTTTGCTGGGTGCTAATAACTCTTTAAGTGTACCCTTGACTCGAGTCGAAGGCAGTATTGGAATTTTTATGTTATCTGAACTGCCTGGTAGCATTTAAAATTACCTCCATAATAGCCAGGTAAAAATATAGTGACTTCACACAACTTTACCTAATTTTGCTCCTGCTTCAAAGGTTAAGCTAAACTCCTTTCTCCCGCCTTTTGAAGAACTGGATGTGCAGGCAGGTGAGTCACAATGGACCTGTCCTACTTAACCATTCTCTTGTTTTTATTGGAGCATATTGTGCTTCCTGAGAAAAGGATGTATCAGTAATGACAACAAAATGAAGTCTTTTGTAGCCAAAATAAGTGGCTGGTAAAATATTGTTTGCCTCAGTGTCAAAATTACTTTTTGAAATGTCTTGGTGCATTGGTGCAATCTAAATATAAAATACATATTTATTCAACATTTTTTAAAACTTTTGTAAATCCTGTGTTATATTATCTTTAATTCAAGTCCAGTGGAATGTCAATGCAGCTTGTTTCTTTTTCTATTATATATTTAAATTAAAAATTGGAAGATGCAATTCTTATTAATGAGTTTTGTAGGGGTCTTTTAGTATTATGTCCCTAGGCGAGTTTCTTACTTGATATGAAGTCCTCATAAGAGGTGCTTGTGCACTTGATTAATTCATAAATGGCATTGAGGGCTGCATATTTGCACAATTCTTGTTAAATCATAGAAGTCTGGCATTTCCCTGTCCAATGTACTGCCAATTGTGGTGCCCCATATTATGCACCTAACCACACGAGTCCCATATTTTTCAGGTATTGTCTATGAAACATTCACCTCCTATGGAAATGGTCAAAGTCCCTCGGCAACACTTATATCAGTTCTGAAGCAAAACAAAAGACTAAAGAAATATTCAGATTGCTGAAAAATAAGATTAAAAAAAATGAGTAGCCATAATTATAGCATATCATATCATTGAATATAGCTTTCAACATCTAATTCAGTACTAATCTATGTAAGAGATGCCAATAAAAATGTATTTATATCTTTAGATATTTATTCAGACTTAGGGATGGGAGGGAAGGCCAGACACAAGTGCCTAAGCAGGCAGCAATTCTCTTTCCTGACTGGTTAAATGTAAGTCTGTAGGAAGAAAGAATACAAAGCAAGTACAAATCCAGGTCTTTTTCCCAGCTATTTTTTGTGGACTAAGAGCATCGGGTATTTTAGTGAAGCCAAGAGCACTGACCACTTGCCAACATGAGCTGAGAATGCACCAGTATTTGAGGCCTATAGTCAACAAACTTTTTTGCCAGAATATTCAGAGAATGGAGTGGAAACAGGTACAACCACTGCTACAGCACTCACCTAATAGCCACACTGTTCTTGGCTACATAACGCAACATAAAAATGGACCTTACTTATTTCTAAGCAAAGAAAATGACAGTTGTTAAAAAATTATTTTGCTAAACATACCATTCATTTGAAAGACTCAACTTGCTCCATGTTGTTGCTGTTGAAACTATAGCAGAAGGTCTGTTGCACTGCATGCTTAAAAAGGCAAAATATGCATGGGCATTCTTCTTGTTCAAGGCAATAGGCCTTCAATTTCCTTTGCATTCAGAAGCAGAAGAAATTGTCTGACTCTTTAATCTTGTGCCCAAAGACCTTCAACTCAGAGATAGATGTTTGAAGTTCCCACTTATCATCTGCAAAATGCATTCACTTTATGTAAATATTTTATTTTTAAAAAATGTATAAATTAATCTTAGGGCATAAAGAGAAAACTAATTTGTTCAAATGATTACTTGTTTCTAATGTCTGAGGGGGAGGGCTTGCCATTCACTTCAGACAGGGAATTCATGAAAATGTGGGAGCACTCCAGCAGTATTTCAATGAAAGACAGAAGCTATCATGGCCCAGACTTTGAGCCATTACATACCAACAGCTCAGACCACCTTACAAGTGTCTGTCCAGATTATGCCATTTCTCTCTTTTCTTTTGTGGTTAAAATATTTAAATTTTGACTTGGCTTTAGTCTAGGCTCAGTTTCTTTTCATTGTCTAAATAAGTAGAGGATAATTTCATAAAAAAGTGTTTCTCTCCACTCCAGTTTTCAGCCACTTGTCAATAAATTGGATGCTTCATGTGGTCAGCTTGGTTGTAAACAGTGCTAAAAATTTAAAAAATTACTGGCATTGACATCACTAAAATAAAAAAGCTGCAATAACTTATTTGAAGATCTAAAAAATAACAAAGATCAATTAAAGAGAAAAATAAAACAAAGAGAAACCCAAACTGATATATTGATTTCAAATAGATCCAATTCCTCATGTCAGAAAATGTGAAAGCCAACAAAATTTAGAGGCCATATTTGGATTAACTCTTAAGGATGGGCCTAACTTGGAGCTCATGAGCAGTTGCTTTAGCTCCGGTGAGACCTTAAAATTGCTCAAAGACCCAGGTGTGAATAAGGTACTTTACCAAATTAAAGCCATTGTGCAAGAAGAATACAGTGTCACTGTATAACAGCCCTGCTTCCCAGGAAGGAACTTTTTTGTGTGAACAAGAAGTGCCGCTATTGAGGCTGTGTACAATCAGGCTAAAAAGTGTTCAGTGCTCTTTGTTTCACCCCACTAGGGTGCTGTCTTTTCCCATATTATTATTATTGCATGCTCTCTGGTAATAGAAGGCTAATAGTTCTCCTTAAATTGTAGCCTGCACACCATTACTGATAGTTACAGTACAGTGCAAAGTCTATTTACACACTATAGATCCTATATTGGGTTTTTTTTTGAAAATCAGAAAACATCAGAAAAAGGCTTTATGTCCACTGTCTCAGATGCACCGAGACAAGTTCAGCCCCTGAAGTATGCAAAGTAAAATCTCTGTGTGATTGATGGGTGATGCTTCTGCTTATAACAGTAATGAGGTACCAAATCTAGTCTAATGCATAAATAGCACCACAGATGCTGCAAAAAGGGACACAGTTCCTATTGTATCTGCTCTGTGCCACCTAAATAGCATAAAGACTACTCCTTTTTATAGGAGTAGTAGTACACAATGAGGGGTCTCTGGCACTACACTGAGAGTTTTATACGGCCATCAGAAAATAGATTTCAAAAGAAGAAATAGGCAAAGATGCTATTTTACTGACTTGCCATTTTACTTCTTTACTTCTATTTCTTAGAGCAACTGTAACACAATTTAGTTTTAAGGGCATATGTGGAAAGTTGTAATGCAGTCTAAAGGGAGCTTGCAGTTTGTTGTACACACAGTACTCTGTGATTGCAGAATGCTCCAGTTATACATGTCCAAGCAGTGCAGCAGGGACACTCACTGTGGTTCTTCTGCTAATACCATCTGACACGGTGCCCTGGGGGGACCTGCTGGGAGGCTGTGTATTGCTGAACTCTTAAATGGTCAAGCTTCAGTTTTACATGTCACCATACGGATGGAAGATTAAGCAAAATGTAACAAGGCTTGTGCTTAGAAAAATAAAAAGGAGCTGACATCCTGCTCAAGTGCTTTCACAGAGATCCAAGAGAGAAATGAGCACGTATTAGAAACTTCTAGGGCAAAAGTAAAACTATGCTCCTTGCATTGACAGAATCAGGCCACAATTCTGCCCCAAATTTCTATAAAAATGGAAAAGTATGGGAATGTAACAATTAATGATTATTCACTTTATAGTATAGACCTGATGTGAACACCAAGCAATCAAGGCTGACAGTCCAAAGAAGGCTTTGATGGTTTCTTAGACTACTTGTCCAGGTGCTTTAATCTGGGATCAATACACAAAGAGTCATAATTCAAATGCTATGAGTTTTCTCTCTTTAGAGCTTTGGAATTTACTGTGTTATCTACCTGCAACCATAGCAAAGGAAAAAATGTATGATTTGACTTAACTTTCAGCGGTCCTCCAGCCTAAATTCCAGGTTAATTAAACATCTACATACTGAATGTCATAACAATTCTGAAATGTCCTAGGAAAAATAGTCACTAGGAAAAAGAGTCACATCCTAACTCCTCAGGTTAGATATGCTGACATAGCTAAACTGTTCTGGGACCTGTGCTTAGGGTGCATCTAGGTTATGAATTTAGTGTGCTGTGGAAAGTTTTCCTGGTTCCAGCTTGCACTGTACTTGGAGACTTGCAGCGTGTACTAGAGGCACCATTGGCAGGATCTGAGCAGGTACTTCTTGGTGGAACTACAGCTGAGGACACCCCCAGGGCAGCCCTCTAATGAGTGCTTCCAGCCTTCAGCTCTCTGCTCAGGAACACTGTGCCTGGGCCAGGCACAAGCCCTGAACAGTCCTTGCTGTAAATGTGTTTTTCAAGCGTGATGTCCCAGAGCCAGAACGCATTTTGCTAAATCAAAGCCTAGGCTTTTCCTCTGCACTACATCATATGACAACAGAAATTCCATCAAGCCAGTTCAGGCTTCTCAGAACTTCAGTTTGCAGTGTAGGCAGCGTGGCTGGGTATGAGAATGGACTGACACTTGCCATTGCTGCTGTTGTGTTACTTCTACCTGCATTCTCACTGGTTACCTGCTGACCATTAAGACACGGGGCTTTAGTCTCAAATTCAAAATTTTTTGAGCAAAACAACATGGCTATGTTAACCTTAGCCAACATTGTGGAGCAAAAGGATCAGATCTGCAGAGTAAAACATTTGATTTTGAGGAATTAAATTCTTATCTATCCATGCTGATGTATTTTCTACTTCAGATTAGCCCTGGTTTGGTCACATAGACCATAGATTGACTACATCTCTCTGACTGAAGAACATTAGATGGGTGCCAGAATTTTGCTTTATGGAAACTCCACTATCATTGCTGACACTGCATTGATTTGAATGTGAACAGTTGGGATAGGCAGCCTATAAATGCACAAAATTTCATCCCTTCATCCAGAGCTCTGAGCACCACAGGAATCAGCACAAAAAGATGACCAGCACTTTGTCTAGTTAGGAGATTATAGAGACTCTTATGCAAATGGTGCAGATAAATGGAATAGGAATCTCCTTCTCTCAGACAAAATCCTGAGTTATCTCAAATCATTTGTTTTGACAACACTAAAAACTGGAAAAAATGAAACTAAGGAAGTGAATGTCAAGCCAAATATTTAAATAACTGTGTTGTAACTTCCCATGTATATTTTCTTCTCCTGCCAATTGCTGTCTGTCTATTGGCATCTCTTGGTTAACAGTACTGGACTACAGCAAATTTAATACAACATGAGGGATAATCCATCCCAAAATGCACAGATTTTCCACAAATAGTGGAGGTGGGCATGTCCATATGTCTGTTTGTCTCAGGGCATATCCTCTCAGTCTCTCACAGAGGAAGATTAATTAGTTAAACTTTGAATTTGTCAAGAAGATATTTTAATTGAAAATGAAGGAAGAGTGACAAAAATATAGCAGAAATGTGCTGGTTTTCCTAAGGTCAATGAGAGAATTCAGAGGAGTCAGGATTTCATCCTGTATATTTTGTTTTTCTCCAAATGTCAGTTACCTGTATACAACATAAATATGATGTGGTCAGAGAAGTGTACAGTGAATAGCTGAAACAGTTAACAAAATCAATAAGTGTAGGGAAAGTAGATGAAAACATAAACCAGACTGAGATATTTTTTCCAGACCAAGATTTTTAAGTCTTCTGTATTTTGTCATTTGTTAAACCACAAATAGCTATAAACAGAGCTGCAGTTCAGAGAGTCTTTGTTTCTAACATAAACAAGGTATAGGGCATAGCTCTGTATGTCAGCCAAACATGACTATAAGTTACAAAAATGATATATATGTATAAAAGAAGTGTCAGACCATAATTGAAAAATTGTATTTGGACGTGCATAAATGTAAGGAACACACTTAACTCCAAAAAGGCAGTAAGTATTTAACAGAATATAACCCAGATTAGATTAATGCATGCATTGTACTGTGTCTGTGAAATGATTTCAACTCAAGATACTGCGTTGAATCCAGAAGATGGGGAACTTTGCATCATTTAAGTATCACTATTCACCCCAGTGTGCCTGTCCTAGTTGAGAAAACTTATAAAAACAATACTGAACATATGCAACATTTAATTTAATTATATCAAGGAGAAGAATAGCAGACAGGACCCAATTGGATTGAATATATTGCAGAATTTCTTTTTTTTTTTTTTTTAAGAGAGAAGCTTAACAGGAATAATGCTTTTCATCTAAAATAGCCACATTTCTTAATTACCCTGTCATATCACAACTCCCCACATCTGTAAAGGACCCATTTAAATACCTACTTTTTCACTTTACTTTTTCCTAAACTAACTTTCTAAGCATCAAGAACATTTGCTCTCAAATAATTACCTTAAATTCTTTTACAGTTTGTTCTTTAGAACTAAGAAGGAATACAGGTCTCAGATAAGTATGTTAGCCCTCAAGTGTTCTGGTGATACAGGCTCAGCTGCTTATGTCACAGCAGTCACTGCAGTAAACAATGTTCCAAACTTCCAAAGCCTGCAGAGGTCAGTATAGCAACATCAACAAGAAATTATATACCCTCACTGAATAGATTAACAGTTAAAAATATTTATCGTTAAAACACAAAAATGATGTGTCATTCTGGCTGTTGCCAAAACTGTGGGACTACTGTGGCGTGTGATGGTTATTCCTGCAAACATCATATAATATTGCAGATGCTTAAACCTTTAAAGATGTATTTTTGTATTTGCATTTACTCTTTATAAAAGGGTTAAATATATCTCTCTTGAGAGTGTTTGAGAAAAGTTGGATGAGCATTATGGAAAATGTAAGCACACTCTTCTTCGGAAGCTGTCTTCTCTGAGTTGCCCTGTCAATGACCTCTGCTGTGACATTGAAGAAATACCCTCTGTGTGGGTGCGAAGTAATTTGTTTCAATAGCTCTTCTGCCCCAGACATGTATAAAAAGGAGACTGTAAACATATACCCCACGTTTGCTTTGGCACTGACACCATCAGAGTCATTTAGAGCAGAACTTTTTTCTGTTTGTGACAAACTAGATCAGGATGAATGATCAAAACAGTACATGTTAAGGTCCTAGCTCAGTGCAATGAAATCTCAAAAACTGAAAGGAATGACAGATAAACAGTGCTAATCAGGCCCTTGAACAAAGGCATATAAAGTTTATTTATCCTCTTGGCCAGACCTGTCTGCTGTTGGCACTGGATAGCAGTTACATTAGTGTTTCACTGCAAATTCTCAATCATATATTAAAGAAATAGGAAGATATTTGGACATGACTCTGGAGTCTGCAGAGAAAGATTTTGAGAGACACCAATTGGGTTTCAACATACATTATTTGTTTTATTCAAAGCACAGCACTTAGGTAGGTAAAATCCATGATCTCCACAACACAATGTTCCCACTTCTAAACAAAGCTGGTTATAACTAAAATATTTTTCTTTCACAAGTCTGCAAAAGTTCAGGGTGAGCTTTTTGTCTCATCAATGCATAGTGTCTATTCTTGTGTTATCTGTCCACCATAGCATTAGTTGTGGACCGTGAGGTATTGAAAGTGGTTTTGCATTCATTTTTTTCCTTTTCCTATGGTCATTCATATAACACATTTCCTAATAACTCTCTGCCTTCACTGTTTCTCAAAAGAAAATGTGAATTGCTTAAAACAGAGTAACTTTAATGTAAACATCTGAAACAGGGAAAGTGTCCTGAATATGAGTGATGGGTCAGATGCTCTGCTGTTTCAATTTATGCATCTATACTTGAACTTGAGGAAAATTGCACACAGATCTGTGGCAGTGGGAGGATTACATTTGAACTTTTCTGGCCTTAAGAGGGTCATTCTAAAGTGCATATTTCTCTATCTATGCATATATACAATTAAATAAAAATTACATTGACTTGATGCCTTTGCTAAGTCCAAGGTAGTAAAGTAAAATGACAAATATTGAAATGCCTAATTTCACTTACTGTCTCTGCAAATCAATATTGTGAACTAGTAAGAATTCATGGTATTAGTAGTACTTATACATAATTGCCCTCAGTCTTCAGTTATGACATTTTTCTACATAAGAAAGTCATGAATTTGAGTTTCCAAAGCATTGGGAAGCTTTGGCATAGCCTCATCATCTCACAATCAAAAACTGTCCCTGAGAAGATCACAAGAGTTAGTTGTGAGAAATTTAATAGGTGGGAGAGAGGTCACAGAAAATGTTTAAATGAATATTAACTCTCAAATTCTATTGAAACAGCTGTTTGCCTGTAGCAGTAGTAACACGGTACTAAATAAAGTATCTGGTCCATGTGTTTCCTGCAAAAACAGGAGTCTAAGGATTTCTTACTCTGCCACACTCATAATTATCTTTCTGAGAAAGACAAAGAAACGCAGTTCACAACCTGTCTCCTGATATTGTAAGTACTGATGTGGAGTGTTTCCCCTATATATTTTCAAAAGAATTGCATTTTGTCAGGTAGAAGATGAGACAGGAATGTGTAAACTGTATGTTAGTGCCTAAAAAAACCCCAAAGCCAAACAACCAAAAATATCTCATATTTTTTGCCTTAAGTGTTTAAATAGAGGAAGCTTAAATAGACCAGCTCACAGACTTTTGTTATTTAAGATTAAGCACTCTGAAGTGAAAAGCAAAAAACATTTCTAAAATAACCATAAACTAGCTTCCTCTTTCACATTCTGTTCATGCATGGTAGATCTCAGACCAGTTAAAGCAACAGAACATAAGGGAGTTTTGGTTTGAACCTGGAATAAAGTACAGTGACCTGAAATTTAAAATAGAAAGGTAAAGGTGAACAGGCTAGAGCTGGTAATATAGATCTTCACAACGTTGCTTCTTATTCATTTATTTCCCCCTGTGCAGAACGGATGTAGAGTGGAGATGAAGGAGATCATCTGAGCAGAAGTGCTTCATCCTCACTTGTCACAAACATGTATGACTATTCCTAATTGTAACTATTTAAACTCAGTCTGGTAAAAAAAAATAAGATTTACAACATTTGTAATTTCAATAGGTTCAGAGTAACTTTAAAAGAAAACATTGAAACATTATTTCCCTAGTCATCATCATCACTGTATTTTTCACACCATCAAAGGCTTCCATCAAACATCAGAGGACTGATAATTCCCGGCAGAGTTTGTTATTCAGGTTTTTTCATTCCCTCTACATTAGCAGAAATACTGTAATTTTCAAGTCAGTCTCCAATTTTCTTGTACCTTTCCTCTGGAACTCAGAATTCATGGGAAGGGGACAGAATCCTCTAGAAAATCCACAACCTCAACAGTGCATTTTCATTTTGTTTAGAGCAAAGAATATTTGCTGAGTCAACAATGGAAGACTGAACTCTTGATAATGCAAGGCTGAAACACTCAAATATGTTCAAGGTATCACAGATCTACTCTAACACACAGTGGCTGCTCATTATGGAAGAAAACACTGTACTCAGCCTGTCCTCAAGTCCATAGCAGAAATCTTACATCTTCTGAAGAAGTAGGATGGAATGACAGCAGGTTTTCTTCCATTCCATGGAAAGATCCTTCTTGGCAGAAGACAAAACCAAACTCAGCATATAGCCTGACTTTTTCCTAGTACTTGCCAAAATAATCTTCCCACACTTCCTCAATGTCAGCAAAACGCAGCGACCCAAACAGCCTCTGGAGGCAATGGTTCTGTCAATACCATCAACAGTCAAATGTGTTCCCTACTTCTCAGTCTCTACACAAGTCACAGTGTGTGACCCCCCATAGACATTTGGCTAACTAGAGCTCTTTAATAAAATCAAATACTTGTGTGATGGGTACAAGCAGCTGTATGTGTAGCACCCTGGGCCAAGCAGCAGAAATCAGCAAACTCTCAGTGTTGTAGAAAAGATGAACATTTACTGCGCTGTGTAGAAGACATCCTCATTTTACATAATTAGGAAACTTATTTTCCCCCTGCTGTCCTAATTTGTGGGGTTTTTTCTTCATTTTTAAAATTCTCCATTGGCTTTAATTAGCTTCTGTCTGAAATCACCAACCAGGTGAAATTAGAGCACTCTTTAAGCTAAAAATGCAGCTGGATTTTTTCAAACTTTTTAAGTTGAGCTTTATTCCCTGAGGCCAAATCCTCCCTGTTCTTACTCATGGGAGTAGTTCTGTGCACTTCAGTGAGGGATCTTTTCAGAGGAAGGCAGGTTTTGGCCCTGACGGGATACACCAAAGTTCTTCTAAATATGGATGTAAGATATATGAGACAAATCCTCTCAGAGGGAAATCAGCAGTGTTCTTAAATCAATGAAACTAAAGCCATTTACATGCACTGAAGAGTTTTCCTTATGTTTTTAGACCTCACAAGTCTTCACCAAATATTTACCACATGGAAAATTATATATTTTTGCTAATGATGTTTCTATTACTGCATTAAAAAAATCATCATTATATAATCAATACCAGTGAGTCAGCCCTTGCTATTATGAGAGGAGTAAATTTTACCTAAGATAAATAATTTTTGTGGTCCTCATGGCATGACCTATCCTTAAGTGTTTTCTTGTTAATTAAAAAATGAAAAAAAAAGCTGTTTAAGAAATATGACAAAAAATATGAGTCACTTTTAAATAATACTCCTCTGAGCTTTAAAATGTTCTTTAGGTGCTCTGGAGCTGGAGATAGTCATGTCCTTGTGATATTTCAGTGACAATTTCTATTTTAAGTGTCAAAAACAACTCTGCTATCTGGAGCAAGTAGTGTAGTGTTCTCTTCTTTTAATATTCTAATCGTGAAGTGTAAAGTGAAATGGTTGCACAGTGTAATGGTGGTAAAGAAGCTGAGTGTCAATGAGACGGGAAAGGTGACAGACACGGAATGAGTCCCCAAGGTGCTCTCCAAGTGCATTGGATAAAGATTCCCCTGGGAAATTTTTCTCATTAGTTCTCAGACACAGTTCAGTAATTCAATAGCACCAGGTTACCATTAGTCACAAGACCAAAATATGTTACTTTCCATGCTTTAGCTCTTTGATTTGTATATGTCATTTTATGAGAGAAAATTATGAGATTATATACCACTCAAAGTAAGTTCGTATGTTGTTTACATACCTCAGGATGATCCATGACAAGAAGACTCCTATTACAAAGAGCCTAAAAATTAAACAGAAAACAGACACCTTTTTTGATATTTGAAACTGCATTAATGAGAGACTGAATTGTACCGATATGAGCAAGACATTGCAGATTGATTTTCTATACCAGCATCCAAAAAATTAATTAAAGTTTGAGATTCTAACCCAAAATTATCAACAATTAAAATGGAAAAAAAAACCCTCTAAATTTTTTCTGTGGATATTGCCACGAAAAAATAATTCTTCCATGCTTAGACATGAAATGTGTATGTACGCAGCTAATATGATTGGGAAAAGTAGCTAAAAAGTTTGATGGTAGCTAATTTTATGTGTAATTACTCTGAGAAAATGTTAAACTGAATAGGTTACTCTAGACATTTTTTTTTCCTATGCAATAAAAGGTGTACTTACTTCTATGCTATCAAAGTTAACTGCACTCCCACTCAGCACTCAAAGGAATAATGGCTGGAGGTGTTGTCTCTCTCATTACACACCAGGCTGGAAAGAAAGGAGTGTCCATCCCTAGTGGACATTTAAAACCTCATTGTTATATTAAAAAAAATAGTAATGACAAAGTCCCGAAAACATAAAAATTAGGCACACAAGCACAGTATGTTATTATGTTTCTCCTGTGCTGAGTATTAGTTTATCTTTTTATGTATCCAAAAGTGTGCTCCAGAATGTTTCAATTTCGTTTTCACTCCTGATTAATGTATTTAGCACTCATCACTGCACTGTGCACTCATGTTAAAGAGATAGAAGCTACAGATAATTATTCTGTCTAAAATAGTTCAGGAAAATACAGATGTTTTAACCTCTTAAAAAAAAAAAACAATAAACCCAAAGAAGGATGCATTCTCTGTAAGCTTTTCCATTTTATTTGATTGTGGTTTATGGAATGTGGGGCTGTTGTGTTCCCCCCCCCCATCTTTTGAACAGTGTTCAGCATTTAATATGAGAAAAAAAATTATATTGCATATAAATATCCGTCTTGAACAAAAAATATTGAACTCTGTCACTCAATAAGTGCCTAATTTTCAACCTGTCAACCTTTTATTACAGTCAGATCAAAATCATGCACCCCAAAAAAATTAACTTATTAGTAGAATTCCTTAACAAAAGGAATTGTATCCCCAACACAGTTACTCGTGCAGTAAATAGGGCTCACTGTTTTTGATTAGATTCTGATATGTTTATTGTTGCACTGCAGAAAGACCATATGTTTAGTGCTGTGGTATCTGTGCCAAGTAAATCATCAAGAACCAGTTTCTATTAATCTTACTTATCTTATTGCACAGGAGTTGGACAATTTGCTTCCCTGATTAAGTTGAGAGAATGGCAGTTTTCTAGAAGTGTGAACTCACTTGTTTCATGTATATTATTTTCTTCAAAGCTGTGCAGTGCAGGCTCCAAAGGAAGCTCTTCTAATTGAAAATGTTTCCATAACTCTTTAACACTAAAAGCTATCTTCCAACTAATGATCAGGTTCCAAATAAATATGCCAAATACTTATGGTATTATTTATGTGCTATACAGAAGCTCATCATTGACTTATGAATTGTAAATATTTATAAGTGGCTCATATTAAAGTAGTTGTCAACTGCAGCTACAGTACTTCACCTTCTGTCACTCCCAGGTATCAAGGGGGCTGATTCAATCACTCTCTTGTCAGACTACCTTTCTTCTCCTGAATACCCAAATCCCTAAACACAACAAAATATAAATGAATGAAAAGTGCTAATGATGCATCATTACCAAGAGGTATCAAGTTTTTTAAGGTCCTTTGCTGACTAAATTTTAAATTAGCACAATTATTCAGAGCATTCCCCAAGGCACCATTCATTATGCTTAGCCACTGAGTTGAGGCACACTGCAAACGAAATATATATTACTGTCCATAGCATACTGTCTGTCTGCCTTCCTGGAGTAGCTGTGTATTGAAAAACATGCAAGTCTGCTTGTGTTTTAGAACTGGTCATATATCTGCATTTTGATTACTGCTCTGTTACCTGCAATATATTTATGCACTTACAGATCCTGAATAACAAGGACATGCACTTAGAGATTGAGATATTTTTTCAAAATGTTGTTTCATCTGCTTCCTAACACAGCGATTTTAACTTCCAGTGAAATACAAAGACTGCTGGAGCCAGGAGCTGAAATGTCTCTGATACTGCCTAAGCCTTCCAGAAGCTTACAATGCACAGTGGATTATATTTTCCTTTGGCCGTGTCATTGGCAAACAGGTCAGAGTGGACACTATGCTGCTAAATTTGGGCAGCCTGGATATCATATCTTTTAGAATTCTCAATAGCAATGACCTGTGTTTCACCTACCTTGTATGTCAAAATTTGGATTTTTTCATGCACTACATGAAGAGTCCAAAGCCCTTGTTCATGAGGACATTTAACAGTTCTCTGAAGATTAAGAAAGGTAACTTTGCCATGACAGATCCTTCTTGGATTGCCCAAAAAGCAGATCAATTTGATCCACGCAGAAATAGGCATGGTGCTATTCCTTGTAAAACACTAGGTGTATTTTTCACACTTATGCCCATGTTATAGCTTAATACAAAAAGAGGAGAAACGTGACTGTCTGCATGCAACATGGGCTCAGCAAACCACACAGTCGAGAGCTCTCCCAGTAAGACTCAGTGCCCATTTATCCTCCTACAGATGAAAATAGGCACATTCGTAAAGGAAAATTATTTCTGTATGTATCTAGCTGTAAAGTCCTGACTTGTTTTTTTAACCCAATGACATCACCACACACAAGATGGGCCCCACAGCACAGATGTGCTTTCATGTGCAGTGATATCACTTTCACTAAAACACTAAAGGCATGACTTTCAAGCAGTTTTAAAATTCAGATCAGTTCTGCTCATATTTAATCCAGACATGTTGGTTTAACACCAAGCCAAGCCAGACCTTTTAATGTTCAGTGGCCATGATATAAAATTTTTCACTGTGTTGCACCAATAAATTCAGAAGTGCAGTGTAATTTGCTATAGTCACAGAGACTCTTGTGAAATTTAAGCAAGAGTGGAAAGCAACCCTTCATTTTGTGCCTTATCACAGCACTTCAGCTCTTTGGAAAATATTTTTTTTATCCCCCAAGGAACAACTAACTGTGTGGACAAAATAATTTAATGCTGCTTGTTTTGGTCATGTTGAGACTAAATTAAAGGTAGGCTGTAAACCACCGTTGGACTCTTCCTAAGTTGGGAACAGTGTCGCTGTGGCATTATTTGGGAGTTATTTAAAACAAACAATGGAAAGAAAGTGCCACTTGACACTGACAGCAAGTATCTCTGTTCATTTTGCATTGTCAATAGCTCCAGTGGTAGCACTATTCTTTTGACAGCTAAAAGCAGATGTGTGGGTTAAGTATGGGAGCAATTCAAATGTCCATAGTAAACTGCAGGGGGGCAGAGAGAGCTCAGAGAGCAGCAGCTTTAAAGTAATTGACTAATACAGTAAGGATATTAAAGTCATTTAGTGCCAAAAGGGAACACACTGATCCTTGACCCTGAGCCACTTTGGAGTAATCTAGTATTCAATCCAGCGTGTAATGACTGCCAGGCCTGTCAATCCTCCGGGCTCTCCAGTCAAATGCCTGTGGCTACTATTGGCTTATGGTAAAAGGACAAAAATGCAAGGAAATGCCTCTCAATCAGGCTATGATGTGATAATGTTATTGCTCCAATGTATTCTATATTGTCCCTGCATAGTTTAATCTGTTGAGATCCATGTCAAAAATTGCCCTTGTTCCCCAGAGGTCTTTACTCAACCTTTTAGTAATACAAGTGGATTTGAAAGGAGAGGGGTAACTCACTTGATGAATGGTTTCCAGTTAATATAAAAAATAAGAGGTCAACTGTGGCTTAAAGGCTAACCATGGAACGTATAAATTAGAATAAGCATGCTGGTAATCTGATTAGTAAACCTTGCTCTTCATTTACCCCAGTGAGTAAAATATTTTCCAATAAATAATATTGACACAGAAATTTATTTACAAGAATGACATAATTCCTACAAAGTTTACATGTTGAGAGGACTTTTGGCTGGGAAGGAATAAGAACAAAAGGCTCACTTGCTTCAGTCAGTTCTTGTCCTTAAAACTTGTGCAACTACTGGGAATCTCGTTTTTTAAATTAGGCACCTCACATTTGAAAAATATAATTATTGCTACAGGCTGAGTAGTCCACTTGAGCTTGAAAGAAGGAAATTGCCATTTTTTGTTATTTTGATTTTGCTAATTAAAACAGGGAAAACTGACCCACATAGATTCTCTAAAGTTAAAAAGTCAAAATGGGATAATAATTATGCAAATTTCTATGCATTGCTGTAAAAATGATCTTTATATTTCATTACATGGTCTCCACTATTTCCTGACGCCACTTTCCATGTGGTGTACATAAACTTTGGGAAGGGTGAAGCTCTAGTGATTGTGATGCTCCCACTATTTTAAGGAACCATGAGGTTACATAACAGGCACTTTCCCTAATTTGATTCTCCCTGATTCCACAAAGCTCTCCACAGGGATGACACAATACAAAAAGGAAAAAAAGAGAGAACTTCTCCTGAGAAATACCTTGCTTATAACTTTGAAATAACTTCAGTGTCAAAACCAAATGACTTTCTCCAAAATTTTGCCTGTCCTCTCTCAGTTCAGTGCCCCAAAGTCATTATTCAGTATAAAGTTCTATTTATAAACCCATTTTCCAGCCTGTACATACTTTTTACACTTGAAAAATTATGGTTTTGTGGACAGTTTTAGAGGGTGAATCAGAGAAAGAGGAAAGTTGTCCTTCTGTGCTCACTGAATTCCCTTGCCATGAGGATAGAAGCGCATGCCATGCAAACTGTGATCCCATCAGGCGATGGATGGCTGTGCTCCAGCTGAACTCTTCACAGGCAGTTTTATCACAACCTGGTGTTTTCACAGGGAAAAAATAATAAATAAACCCCAAAAAAGCCCCAGACAAACACCACAGAATCTCTGCTAGCAAGCTCACCCGAAGCAGGATATGACAAGTGTCGTGTTATTGCTCTGTAACTGAGCAATCAGCCAGTGCCATGTAAATGGCATGTTTAGTAAAGAAGGCGCTTTGCAGGAGCAAGTTCCCTCTGCTCAGGAAATTCTCGAGAGGATGATGACAGACCAAAAGCTACTCACCCCAAACCAAGTTGTCTCTGAGAACTCCCATCACTTTTCCTTCTAGATCATGGTGCCTCTCTCCCTCTTAAGGGACGGTACTCAAACCATCATGGGAACCTATGCAATCTGGGATTAATTCAGCTGGGTAATTTAAATTATTTACTCTTTTGGACCTCCAAAAGGAGGGTGCAACATGAATCCACATGGATTTTTTCCATTTGAGCAGTGCAAGTGGTGCCCCAGCAACACCTATCAGCTGGTTTGGAAGATTTCCTCCCTTGGCAATGTGTAATGAGGAAATCAAGGTATCAGCAATCAGTTTCATGGTTCCTACCATCTTTTACCCTCCAAAATATCTGTGTGTGGTTTCAAAATGAAAGGTGTACAAAATAATTTTAAAAAGCCTGATGTTTTGTGAATGAGGAAGGAAACACATCAGAAAAAATGCCAACGACCTTTGCTCCAGCATTCACAGGGTAGCCAGGTATGAAACTCCTTTCAGGGAGAACTCTGTTCTTTGGATAATTTCACTGAGAGCTCATCATCACATTTGGAAGGTGTTGGTCTTTTAAGCAATGATATTTCATGATGTATGCTTTAAAATTTCATAAAGAGGGGAAAAAACCTAAAAAATGCAAGAAAATTCCTGCTGTTCCATAACCTCCTTGAAGCCAGAAATGTCTTAAAGATAATAGGTCAGGCATTGCTGAGAAGCCCACAAACAATTTCAAAAGGTATCTCAGCTCTAGTACATCTTCCTTTGTTTCTTTTCCAGGATGATTGTGTTTTTATTTAAATTCCAGACTTTAAATGCAAGTCTAAAAGCCACCTGACCCCTAAGGGTCTGGATGTTTTCTGTGTGAATCTGTAGCCATACCCCCTGCTGCCTCCCTTTTGTTAAATTAGTGTAGTTTTGCAGCCTGTGCAAAGAAAACTTGTTTTACACTCCTGTTCTATGAACATTTGAAACCATTAAAGCTATTTTTTAAACAAATTTTAAGATTATCTTTTTAAAACAAGGCTTCAATCACAGACACACAGACACAGACACACACAAATGCATGCATGCATGCATTCCACTTTTATGACTTTGGAATAAAAATGCAAATGAATTTATTAGCTTAAGCATGGTACCAAATAGAAATTTATGCACATACATTTAAAAAACAGATCCCTTGAAAATAACGCAGTTGCAACCTATTAATTTTCTTTTTTGACAGTTTTTAAAATTCCCCTAAAAAAATGAAACAGCATGAATACTGTCAATATATCACAACAGCCACATTAGGTTTTGTGATATACATCATAATATAAAGAGCACTATTAGAGCACAACCTGGGAACCATTAAATCATTCTAAATCACTGTTACATTCCATTAGTGTCAATGGTGAAACCACATAATAGGCTTTATTACAAACTTCACCTTGGTAGGCCATTGTCTCTAATAACCACTTCTCTATGATGTGGTATCATACCCAGAAATCCAGGGAGATAATAAAGGCTCCCTTATTTCTTTTTTATTGGATGGGTAAAGTTAAATTTAGCTGTAAGTAAAAAAAAAAAAAAAAAAAAATCTTGGGGCTTTGTTCACTGAGTGTGAGTTGCTGCTATTTGGACAAAAAAAAAATTAGGCAGACTTTGGAGAACAGTTTGAAATAAATTTAAATCCTGGTAAATGCTTGAGGCCAAGGTAAGATAGGCAGTCCTGCAATTACTATGTCATTTTTGAAATGCAGCTTAGTGCATTTATGCCCTTCTTTACACTTTTGTTCAGATACAAAGCATTGATTACAGAAACATTATAGAAATTAAATCTGTATTCTCATCTTTCCAACCCCTTTATAAGCAGTGTCCATTAGAAAATGAAGAAAAGGATAGAGAAAAACGAAAGAAAGAAAGAAAGAAAGAAAGAAAGAAAGAAAGAAAGAAAGAAAGAAAGAAAGAAAGAAAGAAAGAAAGAAAGAAAGAAAGAAAAGAGGTCTTTGTGCACGAGTGTTTTTTTCCTTCCTGAATTTTTAGAAATGCTTTTGGAGAAAAAACAGTGCACTCAATTAGGGTTCCTCTTTTCCATCTTGCAGGCCTAAACCTTACTCACCATGACATATGTGATGACACAGATGAATTCAGCAGATGCAGTGTGGTCATTCAGGATTAGCACAAAGACCCTCCCTGTTTCGGGGAGCTGGGGATGCTCGGTGCTGCCTGGGTGTGAGTCTGTAGGCAGATATGGAGGAATCCTGCCCCTATGAAGCTCATTAGACTTTGTTTTTAACTGGAACAATTTAGAAGGGCTACAACCTCAAGTTCTGAAACTTTTTTCACAAAGGAGGAGCCCTGTATTTCCTGTAAGAACATGGATGAATTTTGATTTTAATGAATTGATTTGAAATTAATGTCTCTATCATCACAGCTTTTCTCTTAGTCATCTTGCAAAAGGTGACTTGTGACTCCAATTTAAACAACACTGCAATCCCCCACCATCATTATTCAGTTATTGGAGTGTCTGAAAACATTTCTTATGGTGATGCCTAATGTATAGTGCCTGTCTTTATAATTCTTTCATGTGAGTTCACTACAAGAGTTGGAGTAACTGGGAGGTAGATGTGAAGAGACAGGTGAGTACACCAGCCTTGTACTGCAGCGGAGCTAATGAACTGTATCCTCTTGTCCACCTGAGTGATTTCCAGGGCCTGATGGCATTTTATTCTTAAATTTTCCTGTAGGGGCTGATTAGGGATGGATGTAAATAAGAACTGGTCCTGACATCATAAAAAGTAAAAGTCAAAGGTTTTTACAAAGTCAAAAGTCCCTTCTGATTGGATCAATTGTTATCAAAAAGAAAATATACCCTCTCAAATGAGTAGCAAGCAATAAGAGGAAATAAAAAAATAATCAGCGATATCCTCTGCTAACTCCATAAAATAAAACCATTTTTCTTTATTCCATCTATTCTAAAATTAAATAATTCCTCTGAAAAAATTCTCCACTGTCCATTTTTTTCATTGCTTTTCTTTCCTGCATCCTGGGTTTTTCTGCATCTCTCTGAAATGTTCCTGTTTTAAAACAATGACCCAGTTCCACATTCTCTGGTATGTCCCTTATATTTGTGGCAATTTTGCACTTACTGTTTTCCTTCTAAATGGCAATTTTATGTAGTAGCTCAAAGAGACTGTAAGTCTCTTTCTTGCATGTACAGGGAACAACAGTTAGGGTTTGTATTGTCATTCCTTACATTCATTCCTTTAAAACTTCAGTTCAGTACTTTCAACATTAATTTTAACTTCCACTGATCAGAATAATATCTTGCTATGTATGAACCACTGTTTTAGAAGTATGAATCTGGTTTCTTCATCTACACAGTATGAATTTACCAATCTCCCAGGCAACCTATACTGCCAGATATAGAAATCCCGTATCTCCAGTATGTAAGATCTGAAGTTAGAATGTAAAACTCACTCTGAACTTGGAATATCCCCAAAGGTGGCCAGATCAGTCACTGGAAACAAAGGAGAAACTGAAGGAAGAAGGGGGGACTATAAAAGGATAAAAAGGTTTGTCAAGGGAGATAAAAATGACAGTCATTCTGGGCGGCACATAATGATTAATTACAGATTTACTAATAAACCATAGGGACTGGGCATGCACTTATTTACTTCATTTAGGGTAACCTGAGACCAAGGTCACACTCTTCAGCTGTGGATGAAGTCAGATGGGGTTCAATAGGGACAGAAAGGTGGGGAGAGGAGCTGAAAGATACCAGCAGATGAGAGGCCTGGGGAATGCATCTTGTTTTTTGGATATTTTTATCAAAGTCTAAGCCTCCTTCAATACTGCTGGCTTAGAGTTTGGCATGGCAGATGCCAGCCCTGTTTTCAAGGTCAGATGTGCATATCCTGCCCCTCTTGTTTCTCATGACTTGAAAAATGCTAATGGTTTTATTCAGTGTCTAAAAAAAAACATAGGAAAGGGTTAACAAGACAAAGACACTCATGTGAGCAACAATGAATAAAAGTTAAAAATATGGGAAACAAAATTTTGCCTAACAGACTCTGTAGGGGCTTAGAAAAGGGAATAAATGAGCCTTGTTTAAATTTGGACATGTTTGAATAAAGCATTTAGCTAAAATGTAACCCGTGACATTGTTTTCTATTTCCAGTGTGTATTGTAACTTTTTTAATATACTATAGTTTACAATGTCACTGATGTTAGCAAAGCTCTGCACAATTTCTGATGCCTTTTAAACAAGTTAGCCTGTAAAATTTTAGCTCCTCCTTGAGCTTCTCAATTTTTTATTCCAACTTTCCTTTCTGTCGTTTTTTGGGGGTTGGAAACTAATGCAGGTCACTAAATATTTACAAAGCCTAATTATGGGGTGCATATAAATGAATAATATATAAATAAAGGGCAATAGTGGCAGTGTGTTCAAAATACTTGTGATGTTAACTTGAGACATAAGGCAACATTCCCCTCTTGAGAAGCATCAAAATACATCATGTTTAAGTATAAAACATGAATTCCTTGCTAATTTTAAGAAAGAGATGACTCAATACTTTAGATTATTAACACGGAGTAGCAGCTATACCTTGTTAACATGTACATCCAAATCTAAAAATCCATATCTAAACAAGAAGCTAAATAACATGAGGAGTTTTAATTTTCTACATTCTTCTATTTATTTTTCCCCTGATGCTGTGGTACAAAATGGACCCTCAGATGGTTTCTTTCATTACTGGCATTAAATGATGGAATGATGGACAGATTTTCCCTCTCTAGGTTAGCTCCCAGCCCACTTCCTTTGCTCCTCCCTGCATTTCCTCCAAAATGTTGCCACTGATACGTGGGTATGACACTGAAATATTCGCCCCCACTCAGTATGCAGAGGTGGCAAAGAATGATAACAAAACATCTGCAAGGTGTGAGAGCTTCCAGAGAGCACTCTGCAGATGCTATCTCATGTTATTGCACCTACTGAAAAAGTACTTATCCTCTGCTTGAGCAAAATAAACATTTATTAGTATCGTTACATCTATGATCTTCTGTTTTTATGCACTTTGTGATGCAAAAAATAAAGCCTCTGGCTGAAATAGATCCACTCTTCTCTAGTAATTTCTAATTTTTTTTGTGCTCACTTACAGTGCTGCTCCAAGAACAGCCTATAGTCTGTGGACAGTCTTTAATATAAATTAAAATCATTCTCAAATGTGATTTAGTCCAGCAAAATAGGCTGGACTAAAATGGATCCAGGACTGAAGGAGAACATAATAAAACGATTTGTATCCTTTTTCTGGCTAACCATTGAGCCATCAAGGCTGAAGATCCTTGCTCCTGCTCCTTATTTTCATTTGCTAAAAAAACCCCCATCACCTGCTCTCTCTTCTGTATCAGGCATGCTGGCCTGGTAGACTAAAAAGAATTATAAAAAAGGAAGTATTTTTTTCAGGAATTAATCCACAAACCTATGTCCATACAACACAGTTCAGGAAAAGAAGCAGTAAGATATCAATGATGGATCTTTTAACAGAAATATTTGAGAGCTTGGTGTATTATAAAAAATATGCAAGCATTTGGTGTCTCATGGTTTTTAATGCCCTGAAGCAAATTGTAAGCCATCAGCATCTGGGAAGATCAGAACTTTCCGTTTGGGTTTTGATTAATCAAATATATTATGAAATCTTTGCTATGCCTTATTTTTCAGAAAGTCTATTTTTGATATTAATATGTCTCTGCAGATTAGATAAAGATTAGATACAGATCAGTTGTTTCATGAAAATAATTCTCTTATCTTTTTGCTCTTGTACAAAATATTATGTTTTTAAAAATAAAAACCATCAGATAAATATTTAAACATAGATTTTCTTCATGTGGGTGTCTTTTCCATGCTATTTCACTTATAAGCCTTTTTACAAATGAGGCACTTTGAAATGTAGGACCTTTAATATTCTCTAACTTCTGAAACAATCACCAGAGGCCTGTAGACTGCTTCCTAGGAAGAGACAGCCAGTTGTATTTCATTCAGCATCTTTATGGCTGTGTGTCAGAAGCCTGAGTGTTAAACCATGAGTCTCATCCTATTAACCCAGTAATATAACCTTGAGCCATCCAGACTTGCAGATAACAACAGCACCTCTAACATGTGTATCAGTCAGGGTGTGAGCTTTTTATCAGGTACAATTAATGTTTAAAAGTACCTGCATTAAACAGACAAGTATGCATATTTTGATTCAAAACAACCTAGAGTAA
The DNA here is from genome assembly GCF_047830755.1 of Zonotrichia albicollis. Taxonomy (NCBI): domain Eukaryota; kingdom Metazoa; phylum Chordata; class Aves; order Passeriformes; family Passerellidae; genus Zonotrichia; species Zonotrichia albicollis. Next base: position 59,234,611 of record NC_133822.1, on the reverse strand, counting down.
ATTTTCTATCATTAGAATAGTAAAGTCAGTTATTCTACCAGTGTCTTAAGGGTCTGTTGGTAATTATATCATAATCCTCTTTCAGCCATTTGGAAAGTGCTAATGAACTTTTTTCTAATTTCTCCAAACTGGGGAAAATTGATGTTTTAATGTTATAAATGTGCATATCAAAAAGAACTCTCAAAATGAGTGGTCCCAAGTACATTTCTGCTCTCTTCTGTTCATAAGGGCTCAATAACTTATTTTTTAAACCAAAATATTTGTTTACAAATTGCAGTTTATATTGAAATGGTCATTCAAAATTTAATATTTTTAGTTGAAGAAGGGCACAACTTTCCAATTCAGAAAGCAGATTTCCTATACAACTGCAATATTTTCCAAGCAAAATGGTAAAGCTCCTTTCCACAGAGACCAGAGGTCCAATCCTGTGAGCTGCTGAGCAGCCTGTGCTCTGGCTGGCAGCACCTTTCAGGATCAAGTCCATAACACATAAGCACACCAGCTACTCTGATAACAGTGACCTTAAACATTTTGGTCCACAGGGTCAATGATCCATGACCTAAGACAGATTTACAGTACACAAGTGACAGTAGTGGTTTAAGAAGAATAAGTAAAGTTGTGTCAGCCTTACTTTGACTCTCCTTGCTCACAATGCATACTTTAAGTCCTGGGTTTACCTATGTCCCTCGTGTTCTAGTTTTTCCTTGGAGACCTCTTCTGTTTACCTGTAAAACTTCTTCACACCAAGCAATAAATTTTGCTGGGCAAACAGTCAGTACTTTGGTAACCAGAATAATTGTTCTGACAGATTTACAAAATCACTTCTGCAGTGATTTACAAAATCACACTGGCAGTGTGAATATTCATGAGAGGTACATTAGGACATACATGTGGTCTGAGGCCTCTGGATCAGCTGTGTGCCATGCCCCATAGCTGGGCATGCAGAGATCAGCAGCCCAGGGAGAGCAGCTGGATGCCCATGATTCCATGATTCCTGATCTGCAAGCCTGGCATGTGTCCAGAAAGCACTAGGTATACTGCTCTCTTATTGTGCTACATTCTTCATTTGGATATCCTGTATCTTAAAATCTCCTTTATTTTATTTGATTTTTTTATTAGATTTTAACTTTTTTTCCTTTTTTAAATTCTTCCCAGAAGTCATTTTCATTGTTTTTTGTTGAGCAGAGAGGTTCTTAAGCAAATGGACTTTTTTTGCAGGGGGTGGGGGGGAGGTGGAAGGTCCACTTGATTGCATGGGAGTGTTCAAGAGGGCATTCACACCTGGAGCTATCTGGTCACCTCTACTGCCAAGCTTGAATTCAACAGCATTTCTCTGTTGGCAATTCTGCCACTCTGGGCTCCTACTGACTGCTGAGAGCCCAAATGGGGGTTTGGGAGGGGGAGCTGCTCAATGCAAAAGATATTTGGCCTCCTCCACACTCCATTCCCCTCAGCACCAGCCTGCCTTTTTGCTTCCCTACACATAAATACTGCACACACATGCACACACATGCAGTGTCATATAAATGAGTGAATAGCCTGGAGGTAAATGACTGATCTTAGAGCATTTTTTAAGATATTGTTGATGGTTTCCAGTGTACACATTGTAAACCTGTACTTATGCAGGCAACAAATGTACAAAGGCATAGTCGTCTGAAAGAAAAGCAGATAATTTTGTGACAGAGTTGGCAGGCTGATAAACAGTCACAGTTTAAAAATACATAGGATGATGAATAGAGTTTCAGAAATGAGCCATAGTTTATCTTGTTAATTCTTACTGTGTCTGAGTAGTGATGAAAGAAACTCAAGGATATGATGAATAAGAAAGAGCAAAATGACAACCAAAGGCCCTGGTGACCAGAAAACAAGCTACAGTTTGTCCCCCAGAGAGAGGCAGTGATGGGTTGAACTTGCCATTAGAGGGAAGATTAAGTGTCCTTGGTTCCTCAGTTAGTTAATTATACACTCAAATCTTCCCAGTATATCACATAAGCCAGGCATTCTGCTTTTGAATATCTGTATACTGACTACTTGGATTGCTTATTGGTTATTTCTCTTGACAACTCAAACCTGAACATTAAATCCCATTGGCAACAACTATCTGTCAAGAGCAAAAAAAAAAAAAATAAGATTTGTGTATTTAGTTTTCATTATAGAAGTGCTTGTAGTTGAAAAAATATGTACCTGTCAAGTTTTCGACATCTCGCTGGGGATGCAAGCAATGCTGTTGTGATTTCAAAACCTGGCTGACAAATTCACGTTCCAGTAGTAAAGACAAATCAAGGGGTTTTTTTCTCTTTTTTTTCCCCCTTTTTTTTTTTCTCTTTTTGCTTTTTTCACCGCTTTGACAGTCATACATAACAATTTGAGACCTAAGTGGCACTTTGATGCACTATTCCATTATTAAGTGGTATAGTCACTATAGAATAGATGACGGGCCTGTACTCAAGGCATTGTGAATTAAACAGCTTTCAACAATAGGGGAAATTGAATGGCCTAAAGAATTCTGAAACATAAAAAAATAATGATTAAAAATGTGTTTCAGAATCAGCAAAGCATATAATTTAAAATAATGTCAGGTACTGAAATTCAAACTGAAGAAAACAAAGTATGTTTTAGAAGAATCTTAAAGTTCAGAGGAAACATAAAATAATTAGCAAACATCACTAAACCCACAATTACGAATTTTAAATATGGCTCCTTGATGAATCTTAGAAAATTAACATGACATAAAAAAGTCCTACCTAAAATTTAAAAAGTGAAGGCTTAAAGCCTTTTCTCCTCTGACTTTACTTTGATAGTATATTAATTGACTAGTTTTGTACTGGCATTTCCTTGTGTCTAAAGGTAAAGTTTTCAACTAAAGAAACATTGACTTAAAGTACTTAAATTAATTCTTTTGTCAATAACTATACAGCTAATCAATACACCTGGAATTAAACAACAGTTTTTGGCCAGAAGGCATGCTAATCCCTGGTCTCTTTTTGTTGCAATTCATTAATCATTCAGCCCTTCCCAATTAAGATTTACTTGTCTGAATTGGAAAGTTGGAGACACCAAACATCCCACCATGGCAAATAGATTAAAGAAACTCAAATAAAGGTTTCCAAAAATTACTTTTTTCCTGGGAAAATAAAAAATTCAAAAGCTGCATAGATAACAATTCATGCTATATTTTTAGTTAATAAAATGTAAGTAGTAGATATTTTTTCCTATTAAGATAAAAACCAAAACTGTAATACTTGTTATACCCCAGAGCATAATTGGTCATATATTATCTTTTGTTTTTAAGATTATTAAAGGCTAAAAAATTACTTTTCAAACATTGATCCAGTGAGATTACTGTTTAAAAAAGACACCAATCAATGAAAATTCCATTAATCCACAAAGTTCCTAAAATATTTGCTACAATACTTATCTTTCTGCAGTCCTGAAAACTGTATCAAACTGATCTGTATCTCTGAATAGGATGTGGATTACAATTTCATTGCTTAGTACTCCAAATATTTTTTTTTCTTATTCTGCACTAGAAGGAAAAAATTGAGTTATTCCTTTATCCTTTCCAATTGAAAATCCTACAAAACATATAAACCCACATAAGGAATGTAGTGTACTTTGCAAGATGGCATAGGGTATGACTCATATCTGCAAACAAAGGCCCCCAAAATCAAAGAAAAAACCCAAACTTCCCAGTTTGGGTATGATATCTTAAAAGATAAAGGTGATTTTAGTGAGTTGCTGAAAAATATTTCGTCAATATCCTACTTTTACATTCTGAGGCACTAAGGGAGAAAAGAAGAAATGTAATTATGAGAAATAAAATAAGGATTTTCTTGGTTACAATTCCTGGCCTTTCACTGATTGCAGTAAATTATAAATTATGCAGTCAATGTAGGCCAACAAAAGAAGACATCTTCAAATCTCAGTCAAAGGTAATTACTTAAGTCGGCTGAATGTTCCCTTTTCATAGAGTGTGATCTCTCTTTGACAGCTCACACTGACAGATGACCTTCTCAGCGACGTTCTTATCCTTCGGATCATGAGCAGTGTGCCTCTCTCCCTGAATATCTCTATATATTTGTGACACTAAGCTTTCAAATACAGCTATTGACAAATCAGAACATCAGTCTAAGTGCTAGTCTTCCTATCACTCACAATAAAGTAGCTATCACTTGTGGTGTTGTAGAGCAAGCACATCTCTGAAAAATGAGTTCTCACCAAGTGCTAATTTGACACAGCTCGCTTGCCTTCCCATAATTGCTCTGTCATTGTCAGTTGGCAGTTCGGGCTCATTCCTGGAAGCTGTGCCGTACAATTGGATACAATTACTCCCATTTACCACCACTATTATGCCACTGATGTTGCCCAGTTCGCATATTGACATGCCTCATTAAACCTGGATGCAGGCCATTAATGAACATTGTTAGCATTTCTCTTAAACTTTTTGCCTCTAATAAACAGTCAGTGTTCCATGAAGGAGCACTGCCATCCTTGTGATATGATATTTATTATCTTATGGGGGAAGGGGACTCTGCAAATGAAAACTATCCAGATGCTGTGAGAGAGATGTATGGTTAGATAGTGGAGAATAGCCCTGACCAGGAGGACCTTTTCTATCAGGGGCATCCTGCCATTAACCAAGTGACCTCCCCCATCCAAGAGAAGACAGGAAGGATAAACACGCTAACCTCGGGGCGGCCCAGCCGCTGCGGGTTTCTCAAGGTTGCCCCAGCTCCTGTGGCTCCCCTCAGCCCCCTCCCACCCCCAGGTGGTGCTGCGGGATGCAGCAAAGAGCATTTTGCCCTGGGTCCTCAATCCATTATGTCCAGCTACTCCGATGTGCATTTTTATTCAGAGATAATTATGTGTTGATCAGAGGAGTCAGCGGCTGTCACCCATATGGCAGGCACACCTGCAGTGTGACATAGGTGGTAACGATGGCATGCTCTTGAGCTGTCATGACAGGGACAGGGACTTTATTATGTATATGTCACCATTTCTCTTAGGAAAATTATCCTTTTCCGCACAATGACAATAATGAATCTTACAACACTTTCATAAACCCTGTTTCTAGGCCCTTTCCTTGACCTTCATTAAAACTCTGCCTAGCAAATTCACTGCTCTATGAACAAAATGCAAACTTTCTCAGAAAATGCAACTGAGCTTTTGGAGTGTCTTTTTTACCACTTTTCACAAAGTGGCTGCTTGGACAGTCAGTGGCCCTGCAGAGCAGATCCTGCTCCTTCAAGGGCAGTGGCGATGCTTAGAAAGTCTAGGATGAGGACTAACTAGCTTTTAAGTGCTAGAAATCCCTCTGGGACTTAGAGAGTCTTGCACTTAAACCAAGTTTATAAGAGAAATATTTTATCTGTGAGCGACATAAATAACCCTTCTGTTCAACACAGAGTAGAATATTTTCAGTTAGAAGGGACCTACAATGGTCATCTAGTTCAACTGCCTGGCCACTTTAGGGATGACAAAAAGTTAAAGCGTATTACCAAGTTCGTTGTCTAAATGCCTCTTAAATGCTGCTGGGCTTGGGACATCCATCACCTCACAAGGAAGCCTATTCCAGTGTAATATAATATAGGATTCTACCATCCTTGAATTATTCTCCCTCTCTCCTAGGCTTTCTTTTCTTCATTCTTCACATATTTCCTTCTGCTGTTTGGTTCATGGCACAACAGAAAGTCTCTGTGGAACTGAAACCCAAAAAGAACACACAGAAAGGCATTTTGTATCTAGGGAGAAGGAAGAAAAGGGAAAGAGAAGCAAGATTTTGCTATTTATCTCAGGCATCTGCAGAAGTTGTATCTAAGTATCAAAAGGAAAAACTGAAAACCTCCCATAATAACGTCTATTATTTAGGTGGATTCTTTTTTACTGCAGACCATTCTAATTACAGTGTTCTCAGTTAAAAATTAAAGATTGGGGTGATAGAAAAAATGTAAAGAAAATTGATGTTGTCACTATCTTTTTTACTGATAACTTTTTTATTTTAAAAGCTTTAAATCTTTGAATATGCAGTTTCAGTTGACATTTTTCAACTTTGGGTTATCTTTATACAGATACTTGTATGAGAGTACAAGTGTGTAAAATGCCTGCTTGCTGTGGTTGTGCTTAACATTTCTCCCATTTTGATATATACAAATCTACTTTCTGCAATATTCTTTCTATAGCAATAGAATACTTCAGAGTAGAAGTAATTTCTTGCATGTGAATGTTGTCTATCTGTCTAGGGAGAATTAAGGGACCAGGGAATTTAGCTTGAAATTTACATTTTAACTTTAAATGACTTTAGCAAAACTTGCTAGCAGAAAAAAGTGTAAAATTTGGGACAGTTGCAAACTTGTGAACTTTCTTAGTCTGTTTTAAATGTAAATATTATACTGTTGAATGTGCTTGTGGGACATGTATATGAATTCTGGAATAACAAGCCCTTTGGTTCCACTGTGGTCTAAATAACTATGTAGAATGCACAAGTATATCAAAAGTATCTAAAAACTTTAACTGAATAACCCAATTTTATACTTAGTATCTTACTTTTTTGTTCACATTGATTTGAATTTTTATCTCTGTAATGACCTCAAATTACTTTGACAAATTTTCAGGCTAGGATATGAACTTAAAGTTCTCAGCTGTATTTCTAAGGTGTTATAATTTATTTAATCAGTTCACTGCCACAATTACAAATAACAATATCATGGTGCTATATTTGAAAATGGAAACATACAGTACCTCAGAAACCATTACAGTCCTTTCACTCCCTGTTCATAACCTGGTCAATATCTGGAAAGGATATAGAAATATTGCACTTCACTGGAGACACACAAATGTGTGATACCAGCCAAATGAAAATTCACTAAAATGAAAAATTACCAGAAACTGCTCAGGATACGAAATGTTCTGAGAAAAAAAAAAGGGTAGGAGTTGTTAAACAAGAGTGAACAAATCTCCACTTACACCCAAAAACAGCATCACAAATAGCCTAGTGGTATCTACCTGTGCCATATAGCCTAACATACACTTGACACTGTCAAATGAATATATCAGGTTTTCAGATCAGGTTAACGTGATACATAAAGCATCTTGAGTATCTTGAATATCTTAGGGATGCAATATCAAAAATAGGCAGTTAAGCAATAATACAAAAAACTTTTTTGTCTTTTTTTTTTTTTTTTGAGATGGGAATAGAATATTTACTATTTGGAAGGTAGAGGTTCTATCATTGAGGTTCTATCAAGCTATCTGATACAATTCTGCCTTTTCTGAATCTGGTCACTGTTTTTCAGTCTTCATGAGTTGAAAAACTCCGCAATTACCTTTCATGGACTAGAATGTCACACAGGAATAGGCAAACAACATGTCGGAAAGAGATTCCAAGGCAAAATCTATAGTGAGGTAAGGTTGAATGAGTAAAATAAAAATGAAATAGTGTATTTTTCTTCTCTTCCTATCTGAACAGGATCGTACAACATGACAAGAATCATGAGTCACAGGGCCATATCCTGCATGTAGAAGAGCATGACGCAAGAAATGCAAGCCACACAGCATCTACCTCCTGAGCACATATGCACTGAGAAAAAAAATATCCAAATACCTCAAAACTTCAGAGCATAAAATGAAAATAATATAATCCATCAAAGAAACCATTACTGCCTTTGATTCCTGAATGCTAAGTGATTTCTGGAGGTTGTCCACAGTAAACCTAAACAAGAAACTGCTGGATGTACATTTTGATATGAATGATGTTCTATGACAGAAGCAGGATAACTTTGTCTAAACAGCTGATGAAGTTTTATGTTTATCATCTTACACATATCCATTCATTAAGCTGCAGAAGACTAACCTGATGGCAAAAGTAAATGAGCCAAGGCTTTTTTTTAAACTATTGTCTCATGTTATGTATCTCAAATTATTGTCTCACATTATTTTGGGGGGTTTTTAAAAAGTTCATCTGTTATCAGTGGCAGCTCCAAACAGTCTAACTTTGCAGAGTAATGTGACTAAGAGTGAGGTTAAAGGCTTAAGGAAATACAGCCTAGAAATTAGTACTGATCGACATAACAGGAAGTATAGAAAAAAATTCTTTTTTAGATAATAACATGCTGCAACTGTGTTTTCTAGTGTCAGAGTGAGCAGACTAGCATAGGCTATTGTGCTACTGAGATACTTCTGACACAAATCAACATGAGAAATGAAAAACCATCAGAAACTACATGTACCTTCTTCCAGATTCTTTCTGTTGTTTAGTCCATCCAGGTAGTCTCTTGTTTCTTTTCCAGAAAAAGTCTGTTCAGGGACAGCAATTTTCCCAACCGGTGTGTTGCACACTTCATAAGGAACTTCTAAATCAGAGAAGAGAAAGTCTGGGATGAAAACACACTGGCCAGTTACCACAGGAAAGGGAAAAGAACTGCGCTTAGAAATGTCCTTGAGAAACAAATGCAGGGAGAACCAGGGTCCTGCTAAAGGAAAGGTTTCAGCAGAGGTGCAGAGAGCTTCTACATGGAAAGACAGACTACATTTGCACTCTGAGGGGGATGTGTCAGATAATGGCTGGATGCATATGTGTAAAGAAACGAGATGGGATGAGGGTGGACTCAGATGGCCTGGACTGGCAGCTTTTGGCTCTGAACAGTTAGTTGGTTTTTGGTGGAAAGAATGAATATGCGAGGAAAAGAAAATGTCTGCCAGCAAGGAGTTGTAGACTGAGTGATAGAAACTTGTGGACTAAGAGTGTATATAATTTGAAAAGGAAGTGGGGGAAGATGAAGAAGCAAGGAAAGACAAAAACAGAAATGAAGATCAGAGGAAGTGAAAAGGAAAGTTTTGATCTACTTTTCTTGTTACTTTAAAGCTGACTCTCATTCTGCATTATGCCAGGGAAAAGCTGATGGGTCTAGATAATTTTCTTCTTTCTCATTCATCATCCATGTCTGGAATTTATCTTTAATAATAATATGTGGGAACATATTATGGAAATGAGCATACCATAAAAAGTGAAATAAGTAGATTGACAAATGTTGTTCCAGATTTTGGCCTTGAAATATATGTAGATTTCATGAGAATTGTGGATGACATGCTAGGGAGAGTTTGTGAACCAACCACTTAAGTGAAGCACCATCTGCCAGGCTTCACACATAGCATTGACCTCAGAATCCCACTCTACCTTTACCAAGTGCTGCTACTTGAATGTCAGAGTAAAAATATGACAATACAAAATGTCAATAATATGCAGAAAATCCCCAGTATAAATCAATAAAATATAACCTGAAATATGCATTTAGATAGTTTTCTATTTGCAGACAAAAGAGTATCTCTTAATTTTTATTAACTTTATAAAAATTCAGGGGGCAAAGTTCCCCTAAAATGTGTGGATGCATGTTACCTTATGGTGAGAAATATTTCCTCAAAGAAGTTAATGGTTTTTTGTTCCGGCTTTCATGTGTAAGTCATGGGGCTATTACTTGTGTTAAATAATATTTGGATAATATAATATTAAGGATATTAGTGTGCATGCATTGTATATTTGCATATTGTAAGTACACTTGTATTTTCCACCATGCTTTATAATTTTAGTAAACTTCTTCTAATACAACATAGATGCCCCATGTATGAGTACCCCAATGCCATCAGGAGGATCAATTGATCTGCACATGAATTCACAGCATCTCCCTGCAAGAATGGGCACCTAGGATAGTTCTCTCAAATAATGAAATGTATCTTACTTTTTCACAAGAGGTGAAAGAAGTTTAGGAACTTTATATCCAATAAGTCTTTAATGAAAAAATCAGAGGAAAGGTCACAGTCTTAGTTCAGCCATTTGGTACTTTTTCCTGTTTAATGTCTTTATAGTCTTGGCCCAAATGTTACTTTTTTGGTAGTTATAGTTTTTATTTATGCCATTAATGGCAAGACTTGAGGGCTTTGAATTTGTAAAAACTTGAGATTTTGAGAAGTAGAAACACAACTCAACACATCAGGGGTTTTTTTTAAGCATAAAATCATTGTTTATTTTTTTCTGGTTTTTATTTCCTCCTTTTTGAAAGAGTGCAAAAGTGTTAGCTAAGATATATTGGAGAAGGTATATCAGGGAAACATTCTATCCAAATTTGGTAATTTTATCATTTGTTTCAATGATTGCAAAGAACGGTCAAGTGCTTCTTATTTGACAATACAGTAAGTCATTTAGTCATTTATTAATCTAATCTTTAATATAAGAAAAAATGCACTGTAACTGCCATATGAAGGTATTATTTTAAAAATGAAAACCAGAGTATACTGAATAACTGAATTTGTTGAGCTGGAAGGGACCCCCAAGGATCACTGAGTCCAACTCTTGCCTGCACAGGACATCCCCAAGGGTCACACCATGTCCTTGAGAGTGTTGTACAAATGCTTCTTGAGCTCTGTCAGGCTTGGTGCTGTGTCCACTTCCCAGGGGAGCCTGTTCCAGCACTCAAACAGACGCTGGGTGAAGAACATTTTTAAAATATCAACATAAACCCCCCTGGACACAACTTCAGGCCTTTCCCTTGGGTCCTGCCACTGGTCACCAAAGAGAAGAGACCAGTGTCTGTCCCTCCACTTCCCTTCACAAGGAAGTGGTAGACTGATTTTTCAAAGAAAACATCATCAGTAAATTAATGTCCTAATTTTACAGCCTTACCCCCAAATGTAGGTCATATTAATGACATTAAGATTTTGCAAAGCCACGGGATCCTGAGTCAGGATAAATTGGAGAAGTATTCATTTACACTATCTGATTATTCAGATCAAAACTGAAAAACCAAAAGAGCTGATCAAGTTTCCAGGTGTGATTCTGAGCAATATTGCTTCATCATGACATGGAGACACATATGGGAGTGCCTGAGGTGAGATGGATTTGGACTGGAGGTCCACAGGAGGATGTGCAAGGTTGAGCTGGTTTCTGGCTTCATGCCAGATGCAGGCTGTCAGAATTTACCTGACTGTGGTCATCCTGCATCCAGCCCTAACTGGCTCCTATCCAGCAATGAGCCATTCTGACCCATGCTTTTCCAGTCTCGTGGTCTCTCTCTGGAAGGAGAATTGGAGGGTCTGTACAGCACAGGAGTTTCTGTGCATGAACCTCACTTCAGTTTCAGTGCCTCAAAGGCAGAGATAGCTGGAATCCACACAAATCTCTCTGTTAATCTCCCTGTACTTCAGACCCATCTTCAGTGATTATGAAGGGATTGCTCTGCAGCGTTCCTCAACAATAAAGAAAAAGAAATAAAATACCCAAATAACTTAGCTTTGATGGCATGGAAATCTGATCTCCATGTTGCCTTACTACATTGAATAATTTTACTAGGTATTTTTCATATATGTGTGAATATATATCAATTAATTTATTTTCATATAAATCTAGAAGTCTGATTTGTTGATGTATTTTGTTTCATATATATAAATTGTTTCATTTGCAATTTAGTGCATTCATGTATTGATTTTCAAACGGAATGCCCAAGTTTATTTTAAAAGGCTGTAATTTTGTTGCAATAGTATATTGTTCTTCAATGAATAACTGAAACTACCACCAATATCTATTTAAAATATCCAACTTAAAGAAATGGACTCATGCATTTTTCTTTCCAAGCAAAAAAAATTTTGCTAAAGGTAGCAGGTATACTGAATTATTTATTACACGTGTGCTGTCATACTTGACGACACTCTAACCCTTTGGATATATTACATATTAAATGAGCTCTACTGAAGAAAAAATAAAACAGTAAATGAAGAATCTTGGAGCCTGAAGCCATGAGATGTTCATCAGCGAAGTCTGAGTCAACAGTTTCCTAGTTAACTTTGAGAAATATTGTGTCCTTCTAGGTGTATTTACCCTTCTGATCTTAAACAAGAGCCCCTATTCATGAGCAAAATAACTGCACAGGGCAGGGAGGTTTCTGTTGTATTTGGATTTCAATACAGGAATGTTGCTATCTGATAATAAATGTAATAGAAGTTCTTTGTTTCTGCAGTGACTGCAAATTATGAAGGGCTTTGTTACTGATCTGCTCAGTGTTATTGTTTAGAGATTTAAAAAGTACCTTGACTAGTCTTTAATGGCTTCTGTGTTTACATTTCCCTGCAGATTCATTTTGGCAGTTGTAAACATTTGTGCCTGATGTTGCATAATTTTTTTTTTTCTGAAATAAACTGCTCTGCTCATTTTTGTGAAACAAGTGCTCAATTGAATACAGACTCAGAGACAGTACAAAATAAAGGATGGCCATTTGAGTTTTCCACCAGTCTAGCAGCCCAAAATGCTTTTCAGTTGCTAGAGACTTATGCTAAATCTCCATGGACTAAATTATGTATCTTATAGAAAGGCTAAGTAGACAAAATTTAAGCCTGTAGATAAAAAAGTTATTCTTGCAAATTACCCAGTGGCAGTAATGAGGACATGGCCTCTTAGTCTTTGCATGGGTGACAAATATGATGGATAAGACTCTCGTTTAGCTGAGTGATTAGACTCCCAAGTCACTGTCAGCTACAACATGTTTTAATGGCAATTTAGGAATTCCTCTGATTTTTCCAGCTTCCTGCTGCCCCTCCAGAACCTATAGCACTCCTATCAAAGTTGTACCACTCCTGCCACCTCCACGTGGGTGTTTCAGATGCCCTGTAACACCTATCCATAGTTTCTCTGAATCTGAACTAACGACTTACACACCTATTCACCATCAGAGAAATTAACCAGGTACTGCTATGCTGTAGGCCATTGTCCTATTACATACACCTAATGCAGGACAGCAGAACAGCAGTTCTCTGGGAGAACTTCAATTTCCATTGATTTCATTGCAGATGACTTGGTTGATCTGTGCTGGTGACAGCAACATCTGGATGGGTGAGTCCCACAGCAAATTTCTAACACTCTCCTGAAAGGTGTTACCATTACTGAGAATATCTACACCATAACAAATACTCTTGGTTTTGGAAGACTTGACTTCTGTTACGTCATGATTCCTTTCAGGTTTCAAAAAGAGTGGTCGTGATACTGATCTCAAGCAGTATTACCACCTCTATCTGTGGTGTATAATCAATGCACTTTCAAAATTTTAACTTTTAAAATATCCCAGCACTTCTCTGACACAGAATACTGCATGTATTATTTTTATTTTTGTGCTAATCACTAGTGATTGCAAGGGTATATTACACATTCCATTAATTTTTTGCAGACTTTTTTTGTGCATTGATCTGTAGCAGGAAAAGAAGGAATTCCTTCTTGTCTAGCCCACCAAGTGCTACTAATATATTTTTATAACAATAACCTTACTGTACATGAGTGTTTCATACTTCTCCACTTATAAGAAGGCAGTGACCAGCACTCTGATTTAACAAACCAGATAAGTGGGATGTCACAAAAATTCTTAGAGTTTGGAGCAGCTCCTACATTTTTTTATGATAGAGTGAAATGTAAACCACTTTATACTACATTTCAAAAACATCTGCCAGTTATATGTGTTTGACTAAGCTGTCTTCAAGTACTGTTTCAGACTTAGATCAACATTCCCCTTGTGGGGCAGAAATTTCAGCACCTCATTGCTATCTTCTGAGCAGCGGCAAACCACAGAACAAATGTACATTGTTTCCTCCTCTAGACAGCCATCTGCCTTATGGATAATAGCTCATGTCTGCTACTTCTCAGCCTGGTGGCCAAAATCTAGGCCATCAGGTGGAAGATGTTATCTTCATAATCTAGTGAAAATTTAAGCAGAAGAAACAAATATACTCACAATTAGACTGTATTAAAATTTGTATATGTAAAGAGCTAGAACAGAATTTCCTGGTAGCATTGGTTTGGATATCTCAGTGATTTTAAATATTTGATTTAATTTTCAGCTTAATCTTGTGTGGATGTGAAGTTCCTACTCAAAACACTTTTTTGCCTGCAAAAGTTACCAGTTACTATTGCCCCAAATATTTCTGAACTATGTCTGTAGTTATTGCTCATATATGCTCAATTGTTAAATTGTCCAGATTAAGATTTATATTTCTTTCTGTATGTATCATAGTACTCAGCAAATCTAAACTGCAAAACATCAAAAGTTCTACAATATATGCAATATATAAGCAATATGAATGAAAATAATTATGTTCATTCATCAAGTTTCATAGCAATGAGTTTTATTTTCCAAAATAATATGAACATTTTCAAAAAGAGATGTCTAGCTCTCATGATGCTTTAATTCAACTATATTATTTTTCCAAGTCCAAAATTTGTTGTGTGCAGTACTGTGTTTCAGGATGGGAGCTGTATTATTTTAATATTCATAAGTACTTATTATGCAATCATGGTAGACCAGATAGTTTTTGAATGAACAATTCTCTCTTTGTGCAACAGTTAAAAAAATAAAGATTGTTGTTGTAGGTGGAGACTCGGGATGTTCTCATAATGTGAGTATAGAATACTATTACTGATGGTATTGTGAAACTGAAATGTAACCAAAGACACCTTTCTTCTCCATAAATTGTTCCAATTAAAAACTCAATGAGCCTGTGTTTTACAAACACTGTGTTAGCCCAAAAAATTTTTCAGATTTCTCAGTGCCAGATACAGAGAACTTCATGCCAGAGAGAATTTAATTTAGAGTCTTGCAGTGAGTGACAAGTTAACATCTTTTAATGATGAATTAATGGGCAGCAAAAGCATTGCAATTCCAATATGCAGAGAATCTTCTGTGTTTAAAGGCACAGATTCAGTGAGAGTGGTTCTGTGACCTTTGTGGTACCAGCAAAGGCTGGGTTCAGTGCAGGCAATGTCCAATCAGTCTTTCAAGGTTAACTACACATGCCAAGCTGGGAAATTAAACAATTACTAACAAATTTTATGGGTATATTCTGTCAAATTTAAAAGGCAATAAGAAGTCTAAATTAAAGTATGCCTGAGGAAAGTACCCAAAAAATAAGAAAGAAATTAGGAAATTTGGGTTGGGCTTTTTTTTTTTTTTTTTTTCCTTCTTCCTTAAGTTGTCATTCTGAGCTAGGCACTGAAAATATTGGGGGAACTAAAAAAGGTATATGGAACACATCACATACTGTTGGAGGGGAAAACCCCCAGTGTGGAGGGCAGGAGTGTTCAGGAAGGATGACATCAGTCAGCACCTGGGCAACATTGACACAGTGAGCCTGAATGATTAATTATATTGTAATCAAATTTTAATTTGCTTTACCCTGCTTTCCTTAGTTTAGAAAGTTAAATAAACTTATTTTTATGGAATTCAGTAAACCAATGAGCAGAGTCTAGGATTCTGCACTAATTAAAGTCACCAATATGGCAAAACTGTGCAAAATGTAAGGAATAAATGTTTCTTTGCTACTGAAGTAGTTTGTTATATTTTATATCACTTTTATATTTTTTAACTACTTTCCATTAATGGCAGTACATTGGAGCATCAAAAGATATTTTATCCTATCCTATCCTATCCTATCCTTGCATATTTCAGGCAAAACAGCAAAATTATTTTTTATATAATAAAGGATTTCCCAAAATTACAAGCTCCATTTGTCCCCCATGTAACTGGAAACACACTCAGAAAAATAATAATAGCCAGAGCAGAAAGTTGAAAAGAGCAGATATAAGTTGGTGTTTAAAACATTTGGATTAGGAGCAGAAATATCTGATACTGGAAAAATACATTTCTCTGTGTTTGTGGCCTGATTCTCAGCCAATGAATTTCACCCAATGGATCCTTTGAGACCTTTCAAAACTGTGTTTCCATGTGGTAGCATAATACTAGATTCTAAAATTTTTATCTTGTCATTTTGGAGTAAGCAGAATTTTGCCATTGGCTTCAACTCTAGTTGGACAGTGATACAAGCTATTAAAACACAAATTTTTTTCCACTTTGAAAAAAAATTGCTTTTACTAGAAATTAGAGAAATTAGATTTTTTTAACAAAATATATTCCATTTTGAAAATGTCACTGAATAACTGTATACAGATGTAGCTCCCAAAGACAAATTGACAGGAGCCCCTAGCCTGCAATCAAGGAGATTAGCATGCTGCTTTAGTTTTCCTGAAGGACCTTCCCATCTCCAAATTTGTGAGTGTATTTGAAAACTCTCTTTATTTTTGGAGCTTCTTTTTGTTTTTGCCTCAAAATCTCAAGCAAATGCAAATAAAATAAATTCTTAGGCAAGAGAATTCTTGTTTTTAAGTCAGCTGTTCTATCTACATGTCTACAGGCTATCACTGTACTCTGCCTATGACAAGCAGAGGTCTGGCTGTCCAGTGATGTCTGTAAAAGGGGAAAATTCTCCTTTATCTGTTTTGTAGCTGATGAGTGGAGAAAGCCTTTTCTTTTTCTCCACTGATTCTCCTAGTTCAGCAGCATGCAGAAGCAGCACCTTTTTGCTTCAGTTATCTACAACAAATCAGCACTGATGTAAGCCTGGATTTCTCCTCTCTTCTTCCTATCTACCTGCTATATAGTCCCATATGCAGGCATAATTATAATTAAGTTATATAGCCTGTTTCATAAACCTGGGCAAAGTAAGTAATCTTCTCATCTCACTACCAGCTAAGACAGAGGTAGAAGAAGTTTAAGGGAAGAAGAATACATTAAAAAATGTGGAAGTCAATCAGCCAAATCAGAGTAATTCAGAAAGAAAACCCATCACATTTGAAATAGGCAACTGGAACAGAAGGAAAGATACTTATTTCTGTAAAGTATGAGCTGACCCATAGGTGCTATTGTTCAGACAGAAGGTGCAACACAGACATAGGGGAGAGAAAGACAAATTCTTGCAGGTGTCAAAGTCTTTGGTTTTCATTTCACTAGCAAGGAAAAATATAGCAGTGATATGCGGAAAAAATGCCTAAACCACAAGTTATTGATGACCTGCTGCTTATTATTTCAACATATTCACTTACTATCAGCTAATTGACGAAGGCAAAAATCACACAATTCAACAAGTGAAATACAGAACTTAAACTTGACATCCATTCAATTATGATTTTGCAACAACATAAAATAGCAAATGCATGTAGGAATCTTTTTTTTTTTTTATTTAAAACATTATTGAGAAATGTTATCCCCTTCTACATGGTTAGCTGTATATTCCCCTGTCTCCATAGGGATGTCAATTGAATTTCAATTTATCAGCTCTGCATTTCTTTTTGTATTACTTTGATGTATAGATTAACCTGTCAGACTTAACCCCAAGTCTTTGACCTCTACTCTCCATTAGGTACTTCAGGATTTTTTTTCTACAATGGTATCTACACAAAACCTGTGGTGGAGAGGTTGTGGTGCAGTTTGGGAGAGCTAATTATAATTAATTATTCAATTTATTAATGCTTTGGAACATTCAAGTTTTATGGTGACTTCCTAAGTAACCTCATTATCTTATTTTCATTACCTTCTTCTTGTCTATTCCCTTCTTTATTTTTGTGTCAGGTCTGCTTGCTGCATCCAGTTTCAAATTAGATTCTTCAGGGCAGGGACAATGTCAGACCTTGTTTGTACAGTAGCCAGTGTGTTTAGGCCTTATCTTGACTGGAGCTTTTGCATACAACTGTAATTAATTATCATTTACAGCTGAGACAGAGGAATGTTAAATGCCTTGTTCAGGGTGTCAAAGCAAGTCAGGAGCACAGCTGCAAATGAAACCCAGATGGCAACTTTCTGTACTCCAACTGCAAGACCACTGCTTGTCCCGAGGTACTTCTGCTCTGAAAGAAATGCTCTTTCAATATAAAAAATATTGCAAAATATTCCCAAGAAGGTTGGTGGGTTTTTATTTTCACAGACTTCTCAGGGAAAAAGGCTTTAGATACCTCTTACGATAAAATACAGATTTTTTTAAATCTATAATTACAGAAACCTCTTTTTGCCATAAAATAACCTCTTGTCTATTCTCAATAAAATCTCTTTGTTTTATTCTATCCAAAAAATTTTCATTATGGCATGGAGATATGGAAGATTTAGAAGATTGAGATAATGTGCCATAAAAATTTGGCCCTGGAAAGG
The DNA here is from genome assembly GCF_047830755.1 of Zonotrichia albicollis. NCBI lineage: Eukaryota > Metazoa > Chordata > Aves > Passeriformes > Passerellidae > Zonotrichia > Zonotrichia albicollis. The sequence continues at coordinate 59,216,612 of NC_133822.1, read as the reverse complement.
GGACTGGTAGCTGGTGGATTAGAGGTGTTGTGCTTTAGGGGTATTGCAGGCAGGAGTGGCTGCTCTTAGATGTACCTTTGCAACATTCAAGACTATAAACACTCATGCAGGACAATCCTAATTCAGGAATTATTATTATCTGTTGGTTGTTTAGTTCTACACCTTCAAGAACTTAAAGCCATATAAGATAAGTATTCAGCCAGAGATAGAAATCCTTCGTTCAGCTTTCAATTCACTGAGCTATGTAGCTGAATTCATTCAGCTGTTGCCTTTCTAAATCATGAGCTACAGAATGCCATAATCAAATCTTTTCTTTTGTTTCTACCATCAAAAACAAACTTGAGAGAGTGACATGGCCGTAGCGTTCTTAGTAATTAGTTGAAAGGAGACAGACTTGTCAAAGGTAAACAACAAATAAGAATATACACGAAAATTACTGAGTTTATATGCATCTGCATGAGTGACTGCCATGCAGTGTGCTTTTTCAGGGATAGGGCAGAAATGCTTTTTGATCAAACCAGTTCTGGAAAAGAAACATTTTTTTAAACAAAGCTTTCAAATCAGTTTTAGAAAAACCATAAAGATTTTAGGAGAATTTTTAGTTATCTTTAGATATTAGATTATAAAAAAATAAAGAAATTGTATAAAACACCCTAAAATATGTGAATAAAATTAATTATGAAGCTGAACTTCAGATACAGATATTAAATCTAACTCCTACAGTGTCAATAAAAGAAATACACACATTCAAATCTGCTTTAGAAAAAGCAAAACAAAAAACCCAAAATAAACCCTTAGCAACTTGTAGATATCTAAATTCACCAGGTATTTCCTTCAGTGTTTCAAAGCTTCCTAGATTCCAATGTTTCTCCAGTGGGCATGCCCAGGGCACTCTGCCCTGCAACCGGGAAGCTCCTGCCTCTCCTCTGAGTGTTGGTCTGCCTTACTCAGCATGACATATCCCAGTTCTGACCCTCCTGAAGTTCAATATGCAGGAGAGATATCTAAGGCTGCGGCAACACAAGCCTCTCAGTCCCAAATGAGAGGGATTTTTTGAATATAATCTGACAGTTATCCTAACACAGCACACTTTGTTTGGCATCATGGGCTGGCTTTGAAGCATGTGGATTTTATTCTGTTCAAATGAAAGTAAATAGGAATATATGGCCTAGGCATCCACCAAGATTTGCACATCTGATGTCACAGGAAACTAAGGGTTTGTAAGTTACAGTTTACTCTTACCTCATTGGCTTAGAGTGGGCACATTTGAGTCTTCCCACTTGAACACTGAGATCTGCCTAGCATGCCTGCCTTATTGATCCTAATCTGACTCTCCTGAAATTTTCTGACATGGCCAGGCTGCTAAAAAAAATATAAAAAATATCTGCTTTTCCAAACAAAAGTGCTACTGTCTGTGTCCTATGTATTAACAACTAACTGCTTTGGTTTTCTGGTTGAAGTTTGTTGTTTTTTTGTTTTTCTTATGATAGCTGAGGGACCTTATTTCAGAAGAGTATCTACATTTATGTTTTAGCTAACTAATTACAGGAATAATATTCTTCTAGGCAGATTCGCTTCCTGAAATCAGAAGGAATTTACCCTGGCTACACCAGGACAATGAATAGCCAGTTCCTATTTCTAGTTCCAAACAATGTATTTCTGCTGAAAAATCACGTCTGTCAGCTCTATTGAACAGGCTCTACAGCTTAACATAGATTTTTAACTTCAGTGCTGGATCCACCAAGCATTGCCCTCTCAGTATTGCCTCTCCTTGCTCCTGTATCACAAGGCCATTTCATAAATGAATATATTTTGTTTTTCTAGCTCATTAGATAATCTCTGCTTGCAGAATCACAAATACAAGCCAACTTTTTCTTTTTACAGATCACAGCCTTCTACTAATATTCTGCTAAACATATTCAGTCTTATTTTTGGGTCATTTTCTTTATCCTTCTTATTTCTCTAGGTTGTGGCTACTTACATCCCTTCTTTATAATCTTTCTTTGAAGGTATTTATAGACTCATATCATGTCCTGCATTAATCTTTCCTATTCTCAAGTATATAAGATTGGATGCCTCATCTCTTCGCTTACATCTTTTTGTCCAGTGTGGAGCTCTTTTTTCACTGCCATTTGTTTGCATTTCACATGTAAACTTAGTTGCTTTTATATAAAAAATTTCTGTGGAATTTAATCTTGTGTTGAGTTGGCCCTGGCTAGATGCCAATTGCCCACCAAAGCCCCTTTTTTACACTTCACCTCAACTGGACAGGGGAGAGAAAATACAGTGAAAGGCTCCTGTGTCAGAGTAAGGACAGGGAAACTTCACTCCTTGATTTCCACCCTGGTAAAAAGGGACAAAACCTATTTGATTGTGAAGATAAATATAATGTTTTTCCAATCAAATCGGAGCAGGATAATAAAAAATAAAACCAAGTAATGAAGCACCTGCTCCTCACCCTTCCCTCTTTCTCAGGCTCAATTTCACTTCCAATGTTCTCTACCTCATCACCCCCCAGCAGCACAGGGGGACTGGGAACAAGGGTAGCAGCCTCTTTATTACAAATTGTATCCCCCACTGCTTCCTTCTCAGGGGAAGGACTCTTCACTCTCTTCCCCTACTGTTTCTCCCACAGGAGAGAGTCCTTCATGAATTTGTAGTTTTACTTGAACTGCTCCACTATGGATCCCTTCCACAGGGTGCAGTCCTTCAGTAACCAGCTATTCCAGTGGGAATTCCTCCATGGGACCACGGGTGCTGCCAGGAGCCTGCTCCAACATGGCCTTCTCATGGGGTCACAGCTTTCCTCAGGCCTCCACCTGCTCCAGCATGGGGTCTCCCACCGGCTCCACGTGGATCTCTGCTCCACCACGGCTCTCCATGGACTGCAAGGGGAGAACCTGCTTCATCAGGGTCTTCACCATTGGTCTTGCCTGGTAAATCTCTTCTCCCTCCTTTTCACTGGTCTGAAAAGTTGTTTCTCTCACACAGTCTCACTCCTCTCTTCCCGCTGTTGCTGTGCAGTTTTGTTTCCCTCACCTTTCTAAACTGCATTTTCCCTCTGTCACTGCTGGGCTCAGCCTTGGCTGGTGGTGGGTCTGTCTTGGAGGTGGCTGGCATTGGCTCCATCAGACTTGGGGAAAGCCTCTGGCAGCTTCTCACAGGCCCGTTCTTACAGTCCCCTTACTACCAAAACCTTGCCATGCAAACCCAATACACCTTTCAACCTTTTGAAAAAAAGATTAAATAATTTTGAATCTTTGTACAGCTAACATTCCATCTCTCAGGCTAATCCTTATCTGAAAGACCACAGATAGAGGCAATACCTAGATAGTATTTATATAATACTCCTTTCAATCCTTAAGTGATTTCCAGAAAGTTATAAACAGGTAAATCTGTCCATAGATTATGGTAATTTGAGTCTAGTATTTTTTTACCTGTATTTCTGAGGAATGGATATTATTCAATCAGGTTCCACATGTCTGCACTTCTTTGTCTGTCTGCTCCTCTCCAGTAATTCTCTAATCTGCTGGCAATTTTACTTTCAGACACATTGGAGAGTGGAGTAGAATTGTGATAAGTATGGTATTTCTTTAAGAAATAAAAACAATCACTTGATGAAAACAAGTGATTGGGTAGAAAAGATGGAGAAATTTACTAACTTTATGTTTACAAAGGAGAGAGCTTTACAATAAGATAGCACGGTTTTATTAGACACCAGAGAGCCTTGTTTGCATTGGTGGTTTTTGTCTCACACAGTTTCCCTCACATTGGATAATGCAAAACCCCTAAATGAAGTTTTCCCAATGCCTAATTTTCTTAACTGCAGCTGTTCCCTCTGGATTTTCTATGCTGTAAAAATGTAAAACGGCATGTGTTTATTCTGCAATCCAGTATAATTCAGTTAAGAATTATCAGTCAACCACAAGATACAAATCTATTTGCAATCAAGGTATTTATTATTTCTTGTGATGCCTGTTGTGTGTATTTGTCACCCTTGTTCTTTTTTTTGGATTTGCTATTTTTCAGATAGCTGTCATCAACCCTTTTTTTTTGCCTCATTTGATTGATAATTATATTGACTCTCCCCTCAAATGAAACTCTGTTTCAGATACATTGTCCCCCCATTTTCGGAGTTGTGCTGATATTTGGAACAGATGTCAACCATTTGCTGCTGTTTGATATCATGTCTGTTCCAGCTCCCCAGTTCATGCCCCACTTGCTCCACACTAATTAACACAAGAAATGGAAGAAGTGTTTGCTTTGTAAAGAAGTTGAAAAATTCTACTTTGAACCTGATTCTTGCTTAATTCCGCCCTTAGTTTCCAACTTTTGGTGTGTTATATATAATGTAAACCCTGATTGCAAGGATATAGAGTCCTCCCTGGTTTGGTGGAAACCACTTTTTGCATGGTGGAAACTGTAAAAGAGCTAAACAGCCAAAATGTCTGGACTGCATGGCAAATAGAATTACTGAAAATGTGCATGTTTGGAGTTAGACTGGCTAATGAAAGTAATTCAAGAGATGAGTTTGGACTTTAGCCAGCCCTCTCAGGGACTCAGAGCTAGATACACAAAAGGACACGGGCAGTATCAGCCACTGCAGGTACCTAACTCCAAGGTGAACTCTCAGGTTGCTCGCTGAGGTTTAGCACTTCAGGCTCAAGCTGCTGAGGTTATCACCTGTACACTTCTTCCTGGATTCAAGGACTGGATGCTGGATATGCTTAGAAGAACTTCCATTCTGGCAGTGCATTTTCTATTTAATTTTGCATAGGTCTGTCTGCCCAGCATGCTGACTACAGTGTTTTCAGCCCAAGTTTCCATTAAAGCCCTTGATCTTAAACTTGGAGCTCAGTATTTCAGTATATGTAACAGAGTACTTAAAATACTAAGAACTGCAATGTGACACATCAGTCTCCAAGGAGGATTTAACTCTGAATTAGTAAACACAGTTGCCAAAAAGTGACATCTGCAATGGTCTTTGGGTACATTTCAGACATGAAACTTTGCCAAACAAACCCCATGGGGCCCCTCTATCTGTTGTTCTAGGACCCTACAAGTTTGTCTGCATTTAAAAGTGTTTGTCTACATTTAGTAGTCTTCCTTCACATTCAGCAATAGAACATGTGAAGCTTTGTTGATGTAGTTCTTCATACAGTTGGATGGCACTTGGACATGAAATTAAAGAACCTTACAAACTCAAGGCCCCTGTGGCCCATACCCTCTACATGGCTTCACTCTGGATCTTCACAGCTGTCACTTTGAAGCAATACCTACCCAAAATGCACAGAGGTGGAAAAATGGACAAAAATATCAAACGCAAATCCATTCTTAAAAAATAAATTATGGCTTACTTGAGTATGAGTTTGACTGCCTCAATTAATAAGCCTATGAGTTTAACTGGCTCAATTAATAAAGTAATTTGAAGAGTTTCAAACTTCAGTGAGATCTATTAGTGTCAGTTGTGGCTTTATTATTATTTCTGATGCAATCACTCAGCCACGTTCTATCACATGCTCCTTCCCTTGAATGGCACTGCGCAGCCATTCCACACCTATCCCTTACAAAGTGATTTCCTAAGTCCGCCCTTGGTGCTTGATATTACAGTCAGACAAAATAAATATCCACAATTACAGGACTTCTGAAGAAGACAAGGATCAAGAAACAGCAAGGAAACAAAACTAAGCCAGCCAACAGGAAATATGGTTGTATCTGGAGTATCACCCAAGTTCTCAGTTTAAGCACTGACCCCAGAGTTTATGTGAGATTGGCAGTCAGAGCCTTAAGTTCTCCTGCTGCCCCAAAGGCAGTTTTCCATTGAATTGTAAACTCAGTAATTTCTTGTGAGAGCAGGGCTACAGATGGTACTACAACCATTTGACTAATATGTAATCTTCCTTTATAACATAATTTTATAACAAAAAGCTAAATGATGTTTATAACATCATTTAGTGCTTTTCTGTTCTCACCTCCCTTGCAGCGTCCATAGTTTTCATAGGAAATTTTTATAGTCACTGCAGTTTGTTATGCTAAAACATTTTCAAGAATTTCTCTGAATTTAGATGACAAGGAGTTTGTAGGACTCCGGTACGTTATTTATTTATTAGTTTTGAATTTTAGATCAGCATTATGTATCTTTATATTTAGGCTGCCCAAGATGATATCACTTCTAAAAGTGGAAAATTATAATACTTAGGCTATAAACATGCACTTTCTGACTAGAACATAGAAGTTCGATAATTTTCAGAGGTAAAATTTATAACAGTTCTCACTTTGGGTGTAAATGCCTAAATTCTTCCAAAACTGCACTTCAGATGCTTATCTCTTTTTTCATATCTATTTGCTTCAGAAACCTGATAATGCTCTCATACTTGTCTTTCATTGCCAAGAGTCAATAACTTGCTTTTAAATAGTACTTGCTGTACTGTCCAACTTCTCTATATTCCAGTACCTAGTCATCTCCTTGGGAATTAGAGAGGTACCAGGTTCCAAGTAGGGTCAGAGCATATCCTCAGTATTAGATCCAAAAGGACACTCTTCCCTATATTTTAAAAGATCTCACTGAGTTTCCTTTATTTCAAATTGAAATAGAGGTTCAACATATTGCTAGCCAGCATCGATACTATGTTTGAACACAGAAACACAGAATTAATACTTTGAAAATCCCCTTGGCAGAAGAGTGTTTATAAGTACTTTGGTACTGCAACAGTGGTTGCAAGGGAGAAGGGTTTGTTGGCATGTCACCTGTAGCTTAGGAAATATCTTTTGTATCTGCATAATGGGCATGACTATTCTCTTTAATCTCTTTAAAATTTTGCCTTTGGTGCCCAAGCACAATTAGTGAATCTTCTGCACTTTCCATGGCTGAGATAACAAAGTTGTCATTAGAAATTAGATGCATTCCAGTAGTGACCACAGTGATACTGCCTGGCACTCCTAGATAATGCTCTCCCCTGAGAAGCCTTACCCTAGTAATTACTTTCTTCTCCTTTTTGTCAACCTATTTGAAATCTATCAGTATTAATGAGTATTTATCTCAAAGTCAGCAAATCTGTATTAGGTAGCACTTTGTATAATGTCTTATTTTAGTCCATTATCCATGTTACTCTATCCTATCTACACAGGCTTCATTCCCACCATTTGCTCCACGTTGACCAAACCCTTTGTTCATGCAGAGCCCCTTGGACTCCACCACCATTCCATATGGACCTAGGACTCCATCTGCATGGATAAGTGATGAAATCTGGGTCAGTAATTACAACACAGAAAGTGATTAGATTCTTTTAAAGCATTGACTATTTTTAATAAGCTTACTTTTAATTATTAATTGGAATCCCCCTAAATATTCGCATATTGATTCCCTTGTATGCCTGAATATTATGCCTAGAATCCATGAAAAATTAATTGGCCAGATTTTTCCCAGTTCTTTCTTCCTGCCATATAGGGTTATTTTTAGTCTCTGAATCCCTAGCTTGATTAACATTATCTGCAAGAGTTCAAAAAGTCCTTTGGATAGTTCCTTAAAATATTCAGGTGCACCATTTTTAAATGTTCAGATGCATCTTAATTTTGTGCAATAGTGGTTAGTAAGCAGAGACATTATTACAGGGCACATTAAGAGAGATAATCATCAAAGATGTTCAAGTCAGTGAACTGCAACTTGCAGGGTCAAGTACTGGCCCTACAATTAGAACCTGCATATTTTTATTAGTATTAACAAAGCTCATGACTGCTTTTATCATTTGAACTATTTAGCCCCAGTCAGGACAAAGGCCTTGTTCTTGGTAAAATACAGATGAGGAAACAACAGGCTCAAGCTCATCATGAATGTTGAATGTGGCTAGATCATTCATTTGGTAGACATTCCAGATAGGGAAGGATTACAGTAAAGAAAATTTCTTTCTCCTTGGGAAAAAGGCTCTGACTGAACCAAGGTAGAAACTTTGGGACAATGACCAAATCTTTTAATTTAATGGCAAGGACTATCTTAGCTTCTCCTGACACAAATGGAGCTCACTGCTGGTTTCAGTCTGCAAGGAAGGTAGTCATCTCTGGTGGTGACGAAAGGAATCTATGGAGGAATACTGCAGAAACCACTGTGAGACATGTATGTTCCCCCTGGCAAAGAATGGCCAGAGAAAGATCACAACCTCTGCAGTGCAATGACCTTCAGTGTGAGGAGAAGACAAATGTGGGGGCAATGGTTTTTCATTTTTAATTGCTTTGTGCATATTTGGGAATGGTCCATGCAAAGATGATCATCTGTCTTCTCTTCTTTGCCATGGTCCACACATGGATGCAATTGTATTCACACAGCAGGTTGCAAGTCCAAGCCTGTAAATACATTTAGTAAGTTACAGGCGGACATAAACTGAAACCATGTGTATTTTCTTTTGAGGCAATCAGCTTCAGTAGTGTTGTCAGCACCTCTGAGAGCCCGCCCCAGGTGTAGATGACCTTATTCACTATAAACACATTCAGTGAAATAATTCTGATGTTATCCATTTATGAGGATGTTAAGAGGCATGACACCACCCAGTTCTTAGGTGTTTCACTGAGGAATTTTTGGAACCTGATTACTTAGAAAGGACTTTCACTGGAAAATCTTGAAGTAATTTTTCTAGGATAAGTTTTTGTGCTGTTATATATGAAGATTTATTAATGAAGAGACACACTCAGCTACAAGCAGCAAGCAAGTGTAAAGATTTTTCCCTGCTTCAGATGTCAAAGTAAAGCCTTATTAGGACAGACTCTGGCTTCTGGATGGCAAGACACTTGATCTTGGAAAAATCAGATCTATGAACTAGTAATCTAGACTCAAATCCTCAAAAGTAGTTTCAGTAGTTTCAGTTCAGTTTTTCAATGTGAAAGCCCATAGACTTCCTATGAGTTCCACTAAGAAAGGTTTAGGTTTTTAGGCTCTTGAGGTAATCAAGGGAACATTTAATTTCACCAAGAATATAAACATCTAAATTTATCAAAATATTTCACAAGATCCCATCCTACATACAGGACATTTATAATGGTCTCACAGAGCATGTAGGTTTTTTAACAATTCTTTTAAAGTATACAATATTCTGTGACTGCAAATAGCCTAGATGAACCCAGGTCTTCTCTGTACTAAATGTCTTAATAACATCTTACAAATTGATCATATATTTCATGTAGAAGAATACTTCCTCTTAAAAAGGGGAAAGATTGACTTTGTTGTTTTCTTACTGTGGACTTACCTTCACCTCATAGATATGTCATTACTCTTTGTCACAGGCAAAATAGTCCTAACTCTTGGTATTTTAATTAATTAATGAAACTTACTGACCAGAAGCACAAACTTTGTGTTATTGAATTGAGTAAACATCATTTTAATTGTATAATAGGTGAGCATTTTATCTTTCAACAGGTTCACCTTCTGTCAAACAGCCCTACCCCTCCCTTACCAGCCTCAGGTCCTCTTTTTTCTTTGTATGGTCCACTTAGTCTATCCCAGCTCCTTTGGTGAGGTGTTGAGGGGTAGAAGTGTTGCAGACACTGCGTGATGGCTGATTTCAGATCCTTGGTTCTTCCTGGCATTGCTCTGCTCCAGAAAGGTTTACCATGGGCTACAACCTCTCAGGTTTCTCCGCCATGAGTTTCCTGTGAGCCTCTGTCCCTCAGAGGTGACCTCCTCTGACACAGAGCTCCTTCTCTGAAATTGCATCCTGAGCTATGCCTCCAGCAATGTCTCCTTCAATGTATCTTCTCCATTTCTTCTTCCACACGGCAGCATATTTGAAATTTTGTACTTTTGAAACCTGTTTTAGCAGAGGAGCCATGCTCTTCTGTGACTTACTGAATTTTTACCACATGATGGAGTGCTAACACTTGCTTCAGGGCAACTGAGCCCAGCTGCGGACAGCAAAAGAGAGTTTGTGACATATTCCCTCAGAAGTCACTCTGCAGCATCGTGTCAAAACCCCGCAATTTCTGCCCAGCATCTCAATGAAGAACACCCAGCATTTTCAATGCTCTTTTAAAGAGCATCCAAAGAAGTAAGAAAAACTTGAAGAAAAGGGGCGAAGGAAGACTTAAAAAAAACAGAGAAATCAAGGCTTCATGAATGAGGGTTTGAAAATCAGGATACCATGTACCTAAGACAAGTTCCAGTTTGGTAAACAGAAGACCTAAACCACAGTCGCAGCTCAAAAGATGAGTTGTGGACAGAAAAAAATAAAGCTTAAGATTCAATGGCTCATTAGCAAGAAATATGAAGTTATTTGAAATTATGGTGGGCCAAACCATTATTCTTTATCTCCTTTCTTTCTCTTGCTATGCATTTCACACCACAGATAAAGAGTTAAATTTTCAAAAAGGGATTATATCTTATGAATTCTGATTTTAAGGCAAACTTTCCAGAAGAGCCAGTTGCCTCTTCTCAGCTACCAACCCACAGTACACTGTATCTCAATGGAAAAAAAGTAAACCCAAAGATAGATGATGGAAATTAATGAGATGAACAGTAGAGCTGAAAGGAGTTTCCTTTTGTTAAAGGTGTTTGTGGTGTAATTTCTTTTCCAGAAAGAGTTAAAAGAAAACCAACAAAATGCATGTATCTCTTGTTGGTGAGGGCATCTGGCCAAGACACCTCTTCTTGAAACCTTCTTTCACCTGTGTTTACATTCTTCATGAAATATAGCCATAGACAGACATAGTCCATCTGCAAGTCAGAAGTTCATGTCCCACCCTATCATGGGTAGTTGCTGATATACTAAAAATACCAAGGTGAGGGATTAAATAAAAGAGAATATTTTAAAAGAGAGTATTATCCCTTGGTTAAAGTACTCTTCCACTGCAGAAAAGATCTCACTATAAACCACAGCAGGAAGAAGGTAAAGGAGGAAGAAGAATTTAGTATATTCCTGATTTGAACGCATACTTTTCAGTCTCTCATTGAAGGGGAAGGAGAACCTCTGCTTTTTGATGGACAGACATGCTCTGCAAATGATTATTGTGATGGATCTGTCAAGTAAAAAGGTGGAAGAACACATGATTTGTGAATCTTTTGTGAATCTAAGCATGAATTGGTGCTTCAGGAAATTCAGCACTGACTAGGCAAGAGAAATTTTGCTCGTATACACCTATCAAAACTTGGATACCTAAAAGACTTCACTGGAGAAAACTTATCCTGTCATAGACACTTGATAAATTGAAGGAATTTTGAGTGCTAATGATAAGTATTAAACTGCATGCTCAGAGACTTATTAGAGCCTCTAAATGATTCTTGAACACCTACCACAAAGTGGTAGGTACAACAGGCAGCCATAAGATACAAGCAGAACAGAGTTTTTAAGTGACATAGCATATAGACAGAAAAGGGATTACGTAGTGAAGAAGACAGATGGAGTGAACAATTGAATGACATTTACTAAACAGGAGAGGAAAGCGATAGGGAAAAGGGACAGCTGTAATGAACACATACATGTAGGATGGTGTGCTAGATTTAAAGGACATCTGGTGTAAGGGACAGCTGAAGTGTATGAGTGACGTGCCCTAGATATACGGTTGGAAGTTCCGTGCCTGAGTGACAGCTGGCTTAGCTATCATGGGTGACACGTCCTCCACAGAGGAATACAGTGCTGGATACAAGTGACAGCTAGTGTGTACTTTATGAGTCAAATACCTTTGTTACAGCAGGCAAATATGAGCAAAAATTATCGGGGGTGCCTGAGCAACATGTTCCTCACCAAAGAAGGAAGAGTTAGACGCAACACAAAGGTGCAATGCATGGGTAACACGACCTAGAAGGGGAAAAGAGCAGTAAGGGGTCCAGTGCAATAGGACGAGATTGGATTAAAGAATCCTGGCTTTAGGGAGATATCCTAAGTGTAATGTATGGCAGGAGTGTACAATCGTTACACCACTGACTGGAAGTGCTGTCAGGGGCCAAACCAGCTGGCTGCAGCCAACACTAAAGTAGCCATAGTCCTTGATCTTTCTGGTGCTCCCTTGAAGTGGGTCAAATTTTCCATGTGGACCATAATGGGGATTTCTATAATTGTAAACCCAGTTTTTAGTGGTGTTGCTGTATTTTGTAGTTATTTGGACATTTGAAAATAATGAACTAAGATAGATCAAAGTTGTCAACACTGTATTTGGGAGTCATCTTTAAACTCTTTTTTTTTTTTTTCCATTTGATATTCTACAAGGGTAGATAAGCAAAGACACTAGTTTTTTGTCTTAGAGGATTTTTCCTATTAATCTCCTCACTCAAGAGAATATTTCTGAAGACTCATGCAGCTGCTCTGTGATCATGATGTGGGAAGCCCTGATAAGCAATATTTGAAAAGAGTCCTTACTTTACTGAGATTTTCTCTCTTTGTGTGTATGTCCAATCCATACCAGCCCACAGATACTTAGGTTCTTTGGTCTTATATTTTATGTATCCATTTATCCAAAAGTGCACACACATGCACATGCACACAGACATATATATACATGTATATTTGTATACTTATATATAAAAATATATACAATTTTTTGTGTGTCTTGGTAAAATATAGAAGAATTAGCCATACTGTGAATTATTATAGCTAAACACAATCAGAAAAATACTATAGAAGTTCAAAAGTCTTCAATCAGACATCCAGACTCATAAGCTAGGCTTAAAATCTACAGGATATAAATAACAAACAAAAACTCTATGAGGCTACATTTCATTCACCCAACTAAGAGGGTATTCTCAGGTTTGTAGCATTCATACTGCTTTTTATCTTATAAGGACTAGAAACTTATTTTCTTTTAATGAAAACATCAAGCCCCAGTGAATTGTATGACTTCAGGAGCCGGGGATTAAGAAAAATATGAAGCATCATTAGACATATAATAAAATCCCTGTGATAGAATCACCTGAACTAGCAACTGTGAGAAGGAAAGACAACTTTAATTTAACCCTGGAGTGTGATGCAACACAGTCCCACAACACAGGTCACATCTGTGAGGTAGAACTTAGCTTTCAACGATACTCAAATTCTCTTTTATTGAATGTTCTTTGTAAGCATATTGCAGGTTTGGCCTATGGAAAAATATACTGTAAGTGCAGCATTGTAGAATACTGTATAGGAAATGACAGGTTATAAAATGCTTAATCAACCAGTCTCTCCACACAAATTTCACCAAACACTGTTACTGGTGATCATTTCATACACTTATTAAAAGAAAAATGCTTGTTCTTACACCTGGGGATAGCTTTTATCTTGAACTGAATAGATTCTATGAAGCTAAGGCTTAGGTATAGAAAAGTAGATGAAACTCTGACTGTTTTCTCCCAAGTAGATAGGAAAGAGCCAGAGCCTGGGCATCCTACCTACATCCACATATTTGATGA